>NC_068439.1:50040375-50105375 GCF_023373465.1 Oncorhynchus keta | reverse complement strand
AGCGTACGCAGCCATCCTATCAGGAGAAAAAAAACTGACCTTAGATCAGTCTGGTGAAACTTCATCCAACTGCATGTAATTAATATCCTTTCTATGTTGTCTCCTATTTTGTCGGAAATTACCTTAGATCAGTGTCTTGGGGTTATCTCTATCCAACTCCACGTAGGATATTACAATTATTTCTCTCTCTTATCTGGCCAGGTGTGTTAGCCTGACTGGAAAGCCTGATGGAGACCCTGCTAGTTTACCTCATGGTCCTTGGCATGGCTGTAAAGGCCCACAAGGTCCAGCTGTGCCCAAAACGCTGTGTCTGCCAGATGCTCAACCCCAACTTGGCAACCCTCTGCGACAAGAAGGGCCTCCTCTTCGTCCCGCCAAACATCGACCGGCACACCGTCGAGATGCGTCTGGGCGACAACTTCGTCACGAGCATCAAACAGCGGGACTTTGCCAACATGACCAAGCTTCAGGACCTGACGTTGTCTCGGAACACCATCGGTTCCATCTCGCCTCACGCCTTTAAAGATCTGGAGAACCTCAGGGCCTTGCACTTGGACAGCAACCGTCTGACGAGGCTCACCAACGACACCTTCAGTGGGATGTCCAAACTTCACCATCTCATTCTTAACAACAACCAACTTATTCATATCCACATTGGGGCCTTCAATGATCTCACGGCTCTAGAGGAGTTAGATCTGTCCTACAACAACTTGGAAAGCACCCCTGGGTGGCCATCCAGAGAATGACCAGCCTCCACACCCTGGGCTTGGACCACAACATGCTTAGCTACATCCCTATAGGAACCTTCTCAGGCCTGCAGAAGCTCAAACGGCTTGATGTCACCTCCAACAAGCTCCAGAAGCTTCCGCCAGACCCTGTGTTCCAGCGGGCTGGGGTTCTGGCCACGTCAGGAAGCATGGGTCCGTCGTCATTCGCGTTGAGTTTTGGGGGGAACCCACTGAGGTGTAACTGTGAGCTGCTGTGGCTGAGGAGGCTGAGGCGGGAGGATGATCTGGAGACGTGTGCGGCTCCGCAGCACCTGGCTGGACGGTACTTCTGGACCGTGTCTGAAGAAGAGTTCCTCTGTGAGCCGCCTCTCATCACCAGACACTCCCAGGTAAGGCTGAGATGATAATAAGATCATTTGTCAATAGGATTGCAATAATCCACTGATAACAGAAGCATTATAACTGTTTTTTATTATTTATGCTATTTGACACTGACAAAAAAGTAACTATCCTGTATATCACTGAACACACTTTTTTAATATGATAATTAATGACATTTTGATCATCCCTTTCCAGAATAAACACATTTATTGCAATAATTGTCAAGCATCGTTTATCATGCTACTGCTAACCACGATAACTGTTTTAATCATGATAATTCAATACCTATCACGGTAATATCGCTAACCCTACCACCATCTAACTGTCTCCAGGAGCTGCGAGCGCTGGAGGGTCAGAGTGTAGCTCTGCGCTGTAAGGCCAGGGGCGACCCAGACCCCATCATCCACTGGATTGCGCCAGACGGTCGGCTCATGTCCAATTCCTCCCGGGCCCTGGTGCACAGTGACGGGACTCTGGACATCCTCATCACCACTGTGAAGGACTCAGGTGGGTGTCATTGAAACGTCTGTTGTGGTCGACCTTGTTGAGTGTTTCTGTTTGTATGCTCTGGTTTTTCAGTATGAAAATGATCCTACGATGACCTCTGCTCTCCCGCTACATTTAGTTCTCCCTTTTGTTTTAAAGGAAACAGGAGAGCTAATAAATGTTCATAGAGTTGTGAATGTTAATGAAGTTTCAACATTGAAAAACAATTATCCATACACCCATCCGCCAATATTTCACCCATTACCAGGCAAATCATTTATTTATATATTTACAGCAATGCTGGCCTATAGAGTCCATTGGGAAACCCAAATACTGAACCGTCCAATGATGGGATTTATAAATAATTGATCTAGGCTCTCGAAAAGGACTGATCTCTATAATATATAAACTACTTTTTAAAATCTGAACAACCTTTTAACTTGAGCAGAATATGGAAAAAAATATGACCGTGGCATCCTGTAACCCGAACCATAAACATATACATTTTAAGTTTGTTTACAGTCTGTATGAAACACCAACTGTTCACTGTGTCCCCTAAATCAGGTCGGAACATTCCTCCGTATGATGTGGGAGTGCCCTGCAGTTAAATGCTTCTGGGGCAAAGTCACAAAATTCATTATGAATTATATGTATGTAAATATTCTATGCTTTGCGTCTGTTATGGTACATAACTATGATAGCTCCTTGAATCTCTCAATCAATCAAAGACGATTACTGCTACTGCCGCTACTGCTGCTGCAAAAAAAAAAAAGATGTTGGCTCTTAGATTGCAATCACCTCACTCTCTTCCAATTCATAAGTGAATACAGTTACTATTAGAAGCTATAACATTAGAATTATCGACAGCGAGAATAAATGGTGCTAGTCAAGCAACAATTGAGCCCTGGACAAATATCCTTGACTCTGTAAAGAATAATCTTGGCTTAAGCCCAACACATCTCGCTCTTGCTCTCTCTCTATATATATATATATATATATACACTGTATATATACACCGACTCATTCAAGGGTTCATATTTATTTTTACTATTTTCATCGTAGAATAATACTGAATATATCAAAACAATGAAATAACACATGGAATCATGTAGTAACCAAAAAAGGGATAAACATCCAAATATATTTTATATTTAAGATTATTCTTTGATGACAGCGTTGCACACTCTTGGCAATCTCTCAAGTTGGCATTCTCTCGAGTTCCCACATATGCTGAGCACTTGTTGGCTGCTTTTCCTTCACATGGTTTATTTGGGAGTGGGGGTAGGGGGTGGGGCGGGTTGGATCGAGACATGTTGGCTGGGTGGGATTGGGGGAATGGGATGGGAGCTTGGGCTGGAGGCCTACTTATTTTTTTGTTTTGCTTTTTCTGTTTATACTGAATTTATTATCACTTAAACGCTGTAAATCAAATCAAATTGTATTTGTCACACACACGTGTTTAGCAGATGTTATTGCGACTGTAGCGAAATGCGTGTTTTTCTAGCTCCAACAGTGCAGTAATATATAACAAGTAATATCTAACAATACACACAATCTAAAGTAAAGGAATGGAATTAAGAATATATAAATATTTGGACGAGCAATGTCAGAGCTGCATAGACTAAGATACAGTAGAATAGGACAGAATACACAGTTGAAGTTGGAAGTTTACATAAATCTTGGCCAAATACATTTAAACTCAGTTTTTCACAATACCTGACATTTAATCCAAGTAAAAATCCCCTGTTTTAGGACAGTTAGGATCACCACTTAATTTTAAGAATGTGAAATGTCAGAATAATAGTAGAGAGAATGATTTATTTCAGCTTTTATTTCTTTCATTACATTCCCAGTGGGTCAGAAGTTTACATACAGTTTACATGCATTCAATTAGTATTTGGTAGCATTGCCTATAAATTGTTTAACTTGGGTCAAACGTTTCAAGTAGCCTTCCACAAGCTTCCCACAATAAGTTGGGTGAATTTTGGCCCATTCCTCCTGACAGAGCTGGTGTAACTGAGTCATGTTTGTTGGCCTCCTTGCTCTCACATGCTTTTTCAGTTCTGCCCACAAATGTTCTATAGGATTAAGGTCAGGGCTTTGTGATGGCCACACCAATACCTTGACTTTGCTGTCCTTAAGCCATTTTGCCACAACTTTGGAAGTATGCTTGGGGTCATTGTGCATTTGGAAGACCCTTTGCGACCAAGCTTCAACTTCCTGACTCATGTCTTGAGATGTTGCTTCAATATATCCACATAATTGTCCTCCTCATGATGCCATCTATTTTGTGAATTGCACCAGTCCCTCCTGCAGCAAAGCACCCCCACAACATGATGCTGCCACCCTCGTGCTTCACGGGATGGTGTTCTTCGGCTTGCAAGCCTCCCCCTTTTCCTTCAAACATATTGAGGGTCATTATGGCCAAACAGTTATATTTTTGTTTCATCAGACCAGAAGACATTTCTCCAAAAAGTTGCTTTTTTTATGGTGGTTTTGGCTTCTTCCTTCTTTCTTGGCTTCTTCCTTGCTGAGCGGCCTTTCAGGTTATGTCGATATAGGACTTGTTTTACTGTGGATACAGATAATTTTGTACCCGTTTCCTCCAGCATCTTTACAAGGTCCTTTGCTGTTGTTCTGGGATCGATTTGCACTTTTCGCACCAAGGTACGTTCATCTGTAGGAGACAGAACTTGTCTCCTTCCTGAGCGGTATGACAGCTGCATGGTTCCATGGTGTTTATACTTGCGTACTATTGTTTGTACAGATGAACGTGGTACCTTCAGGCGTTTGGAAATTGCTCCCAAGGATGAACCAGACTTGTGGAGGTCTACAATTTTTTTTGAGGTCTTGGCTGATTTCTTTTGATTTTCCCATGATGTCAAGCAAAGAGGCACTGAGTTTGAAGGTAGGCCTTGAAATACATCCACAGGTACACTTCCAATTGACTCAAATGATGTCAATTAGCCTATCAGAAGCTTCTTAAGCCATGACATCATTTTCTGGAATTTTCCAAGCTGTTTAAAGGCACAGCCAACCTCGTGTATGTAAACTTCTGACCCACTGGAATTGTGATACAGTGAGTTATAATTTATATAACCTGTCTGTAAACAATTGTTGTAAAAATGACTTGTGTCATGCACAAAGTAGATGTCCTAACTGACTTGCCAGAACTATAGTTTGTTAACAAGACATTTGTGGAGTGGTTGAAAAACTAGTTTTAATGACCCCAACCTAAGTGTATGTAAACTTCCGACTTCAACTGTATATATGAGATGAGTATTATGTAAAAATATGTAAACATGTAAACATGATGTTTTTCTTACTGGGTTTATTTCTTCTTTTGTGCAGCAGCCTACTGGTACATGTTTTAATAAACATATCACTTAACATGTGAAATGTACCTTCAACCCCCCTAACAAAAAAATACAAATTTGTTTAAAAAAAAAAAAATCTCAATCGCTCCATCAGGCTCCTTCACCTGTGTCGCCTCCAACCCGGCCGGGGAGGCTCAACAAACTGTGGACCTGGTGATCGTCAAACTCCCACACATCACCAACAGTACTGTGAAGAAGGAACCGAACCCAGGTTCTTCTGATATCGCCACGGTAATGAAGACGGGTGGTGGTGGGGAGGGCGGCGGCATGGTGCCACTGGGAAACACGAAGACAAGCCAGGAGAAGAAGGTGGTGATCACTGAGGCAACGTCTACCTCCGTCCTGGTCAGGTTCAACTTCCAGAGGAGTATACCAGGCATCCGAATGTTCCAGATCCAATACAACGGAACCTACGATGACTCTCTGGTTTACAGGTGAGCCTTGGCTTATATAGGGACTGTTTTTTGATGAGTGATATTGATGCCTCATTTCGACTCTCAGAACCAAATGAGAACAAACAAGAACTAGGCACAATGGTCTGTTGTAGTATTCCTGATGGTGTTGAGGGGTGTTTAAGTTGTTGAAAAATGTATTCAAATGTCAAATGTGCAAAGTTTCATTGTTTGACGGGCTGATACTCTAACCGCATGAAGTAATTAATTTACTGACATTCTTGTTCAGTGACTTAATTAAAAGGTCACCTTGGTATAGTGTGTTGCAGTACAGATACAGTACAGGGTCATTCCAGCAATTAGGTGCCTTTTGAATAACTTGGAGAAAATGTTTACATTCTGTCATGTTCAACTTAATAAAAAATATGTTTTCCCATCTCAAGAGGTAAAAAAAGAGACTATAGTAAGTGCCTATTAAGTACCAAATAAAGTAACAGTTTAGATGATGAATTTATCTTAAATCCTCCATAAATCTCCTTGTGACAGGGGGAATGGAAGCTTGTTGTGTGTAACAGGGAGTGGCAATTGAATGCAAGCGTCACAAAAAATATGACATTGTTAATTTTCTTTTGCCTGACTATCTATGGGTAACAGGGTTGACGTGTCATGCTTAACTCGCTCCGTTTTCCACCACAAAACACATGAAAGAGGAAAACCAGCTCACCTGCTTTTACACTATGATTTGACTATACGATGTTCAATGTTTCTTTTGAAAAGAATTCAGTTCATGACCTTAAAATGAGTGACAGATTTATAGAATGTTCCATGTAGTCTATATAAAAGGGAATTTCATTTAAAGGGCTTTTAAAATTCTAGATTTGTCCTTTCTTCCTAAAATATCAAAGGAACGCAAAAGGCACTCATTTCGTGGAACGACCCCTACACAAAACATGTTCACTACATGAGCAAATATATGTAGACACCTGCTCGTCGAAAATCTCATTCCAAAATCATGTTGCTCCTAGACATTTCCACTTCACAATAACAGTACTTACAGTTGACCAGGGCAGCTCTAGTAGGACAGACATGTTGGAAAGGTGGCATCCTATGATGGTGCAACGTTGAAAGTCACTGAGCTGTTCAGTAAGGCCATTCTACTGCCACGGTTTGTCTATGGAGATTGCATGGCTGTGATCTCGATTTTATACAACTGTCAGCTGAAATAACCGAATCCACTCATTTGAAGGGGTGACCACATACACTATGAAACAAAGATAAATTACATAATGAATAATAGTAAAAAGCTTTGGAGCTTTGGGAAAAAAGGCCAAATCAGCTCCATCATTAATTCATCACAAAACCACTAATATTGCCAACTACTTTAATGATTTTTTTTCATTGGCAAGATTAGCAATCTTAGGCATGACATTCCAGCAACAAATGCTGACACTACACATCCAAGTATAGCTGACCAAATTATGAAAGACAAGCATTGTAATTTTGAATTCCGTAAAGTGAGAGTGTGGAAGAGGTGAAAAAAATATTGTTGTCTATCAACTATGAAAAGCCACCGGGGTCTGACAACTTGGATGGAAAATTACTGAGGATAATAGCAGACGATATAGCCTCTCCTATTTGCCATATATTCAATTTAAGCCTACTATAAAGTGTGTGCCCCCAGGCCTGGAAGGAAGCAAAAGTAATTTTGCTACCTAAGAATAGTAAAGCCCCCTTTACTGGCTCAAATAGCCGGCCAATCACCCTGTTACCAAAAAAATTGTGTTTGGCCAGATACAATGCTATTTTACAGTAAACAAATTGACAACAGACTTTCAGCACACTTATAGGGAAGGACATTCAACAAGCACAGCACACAAATGATTGGCTGAGAGAAATTTATGATAAAAATATTGTGGGGGCTGACTTGAGGCCAGCTTTTGACATTATTGATCATAGTCTGCTGCTGGAAAAAGGGATGTTATGGCTTACACCCCATGCTATACTCTCGATAAAGAGTTACCTGTCTAACAGAACACAGAGGTTGTTCTTTAACGGAAGCCTTTCCAACATAATCCAGGTAGAATCAGAAATTCCAGGGCAGCTGTCTAGGCCCCTTACTTTTTAAAATCTTTACAAACGACATGTCACTCACTGACTTTGAGTCAAGCCAGTGTGTCTCTGTATGCGGATGACTCAACTAGAGGTCGACCGATTATGATTTTTCAACGCCAATACCGATACATCAGCAGATTTAAAAAAAAAAAAATGTTTATTTGGAATAATGACAATTACAAAAATACTGAATGAACACTTATTTTAACTTAATATAATACGTCAATAAAAATCTATTTAGCCTCAAATAAATAATGAAACATGTTCAATTTGGTTTAAATAATGCAAAAACAAAGTGTTGGAGAAGTAAAAGTGCAATATGTAAAAAAGCTAAAGTTTAAGTACCTCAGAACATGAGAACATATGAAAGTTGGTGGTCCCTTTTAACATGAGACTTCAATATTCCAAGGTGAGAGGTTTTAGGTTGTAGTTAATATAGTATTTATAGGACTATTTCTCTCTATACCATTTGTATTTCATGTACCTTTGATGATTGGATGTTCTTATAGGCACTATAGTATTGCCAGTGTAACAGTATAGTTTCCGTCCCTCTACTCGCCCCTACCTGGGCCGAACCAGGAACACATCGACAACAGCCACACTCGAAGCAGCGTTACCCATCGCTCCACAAAAGCCGCAGCCCTTGCAGAGCAAAGGGAATAACTACTCCAAGTCTCAGAGCGAGGGACGTTTGAAACGCCTTTAGCGCACACCCAGCTAACTAGCTAGCCATTTCACATCGGTTACACCAGCCATTAGGCTGATAGGCTTGAAGTCATAAACAGCGCTGTGCTTGCGAAGAGCTGCTGGCAATACGCATGAAAGTGCTGTTTGAATGAATGCTTACGAGCCTGCTGGTGTCTACCATCGCTCAGTCAGACTGCTCTATCAAATCATAGACTTAATTATAACATAATAACACACAGAAATACGAGCCTTTGGTCATTAATATGGTCGAATCCAGAAACTATCATTTTGAAAACGTTATTATTTCAGTGAAATACGAAACCGTTCTCTATTTTATCTAACGGGTGGCATCCCTAAGTCTAAATATTCTTGTTACATTGCACAACCTTCAATGTTATGTCATAATTACATAAAATTCTGGCAAATTAGTTCGCAATGAGCCAGGCTGCCCAAACTGTTGCATATACCCTGACTCTGCGTGCAATGAACGCAAGAGAAATTACACAATTTCACCTGGTTAATATTGCCTGCTAATCTGGATTTCTTTTAGCTAAATATGCAGGTTTAAAATTATATACTTCTGTGTATTGATTTTAAGAAAGGCATTGGTGTTTATGGTTAGGTACAGTCGTCCAACGATTGTGCTTTTTTCGCAAATGCACTTTTGTTAAATCATCCCCCAGCATTGCATCGATTATATGTAACGCAGGACACACTAGATAAACTAGTAATATCATCAACCATGAGTAGTTATAACTAGTGATTGTGTTTTTTATAAGATGAGTTTAATGCTAGCTAGCAACTTACCTTGGCTTCTACTGCATTCGTGTAACAGGCAGGCTCCTCCTGGAGTGCAATGAGAGGCAGGCGGTTAGAGCGTTGGACTAGTTAACTGTAAGGTTGCAAAATTGGGTCCCCTGAGCTGACAAGGTGAAAATCTGTCGTTCTGCCCCTGAACAAGGCAGTTAACCCATCGTTCCTAGGCCGTCATTGAAAATAAGTGACTGACTTGCCTAGTTAAATAAAGGTATAAAAATAAATACAAATATCGGCGCCCAAAAATACCGATTTCCGATTGTTATGAAAACTTGAAATCGGCCCTAATTAATCGGCCATTCCGATTAATCGGTTGACCTCTAGACTCAACACTATACATCTACGACATTGAGTGAAATGACTACAACACTTAAGAAAGAGCTGCAGTTAGTGTCAGGGTGGGTGGCAAGGAATAAGTCAGTCCTAAATATTTATTAAACTAAAAGCATTGTATTTGGGACAAATCATTCACTAAACCCTAAACCTCAACTCAATTTTGCAATAAATAATGTGGAAATTGAGCAAGTTGAACTGTCATGGTCAAAACATATTGATACAACAGTACCTTAGATGGGGAGAAGTCTGTCCATAATAAAGCAGCCTTCTTAAGGCTTACCTTCTTAACATCACCATCAACAAGACAGGTCCTAGTTCTGTCGCACCTGGCCTACTGTTCAGTCGTGTAGTCAGGTGCCATAAAAAGGGACTTAGGAAAGTTGCAATTGGCTCGGAACAGGGCAGCACAGCTGGCCCTTGGATGTACACAGAGACCTAATATTAATTATATGCATGTTAATCTCTCCTGGCTCAAAGTGGAGGAGAAATTGACTTCATCACTACTTGTATTTAGGAGAGCTATTGACATGTTGAATGCACCAAGCTGTCTGTTTGAACTACTATCACACAGCTCAGACACCCATGCATACCCCAACAGACATGCCACAAGAGGTCTCTTCGCAGTCCCCACATCCAGAACAGACGATGGGAGGTGCACAGTACTAAATAGAGCCATGACTACATGGAACTCTATTCCACATCAAGTAACTGATGCAAGCAGTAAAATTAGCAGTAAAATTAGATTTAAAAAACGGATAAAAATGCACCTTATGGAACAGCGGGCACTGTGAAGCAACACATACACCTGCATACACACACAATAACATACGCACTATACACACACGTACACATGGATTTTGTACTGTAGATGTGTGAAAGTGGTTGAGTATGGGCCTGAGGGCACACAGAGAGTTGTGAAATTTGTGAATGTGTTGTAATGTTTTTAAAATTGTATAAACTGCCTTAATTTTCCTGGACCCCAGGCTAGAGTAGCTGCTGCCTTGGCGGGTCCATAATTGATACAAATACTTTTGTATATATACAGTGGGGCAAAAAAGTATTTAGTCAGCCACCAATTGTGCAAGTTCTCCCACTTAAAAAGACGAGGCCTGTAATTTTAATCATAGGTACAATTCAACAATGACAGACAAAATTAGATTTTTTTTTTTTAAATCACATTGTAGGATTTTTAATGAATTTATTTGCAAATTATGGTGGAAAATAAGTATTTGGTCAATAACAAAAGTTTATCTCAATACTTTGTTATATATCCTTTGTTGGCAATGACAGAGGTCAAACGTTTTCTGTAAGTCTTCACAAGGTTTTCACACACTGTTGCTGGTATTTTGGCCCATTCCTCCATGCAGATCTCCTCTAGAGCAGTGATGTTTTGGGGCTGTTGCTGGGCAACACAGACTTTCAACTCCCTCCAAAGATTTTCTATGGGGTTGAGATCTGGAGACTGGCTAGGCCACTCCAAGACCTTGAAATGCCTCTTACGAAGACACTCCTTCATTGCCCGGGCGGTGTGTTTGGGATCATTGTCATGCTGAAAGACCCAGCCACGTTTCATCTTCAATGCCCATGCTGATGGAAGGAGGTTTTCACTCAAAATCTCATGATACATGGCCCCATTAATTCTTTCCTTTACACGGATCAGTCGTCCTGGTCCCTTTGCAGAAAAACAGCCCCAAAGCATGATGTTTCCACCCCCATGCTTCACAGTAGGTATGGTGTTCTTTGGATGCAACTCAGCATTCTTTGTCCTCCAAACACGACGAGTTGAGTTTTTACCAAAAGTTCTATTTTGGTTTCATCTGGATCATCCAAATGCTCTCTAGAAAACTTCAGACGGGCCTGGACATGTACTGGCTTAAGCAGGGGGACACGTCTGGCACTGCAGGATTTGAGTCCCTGGCGGCGTAGTGTGTTACTGATGGTAGGCTTTGTTACTTTGGTCCCAGCTCTCTGCAGGTCATTCACTAGGTCCCCCGTGTGGTTCTGGGATTTTTGCTCACCGTTCTTGTGATCATTTTGCCCCACGGGGTGAGATCTTGCGTGGAGCCCCAGATCGAGGGAGATATCAGTGGTCTTGTATGTCTTCCATTTCCTAATAATTGCTCCCACAGTTGATTTCTTCAAACCAAGCTGCTTACCTATTGCAGATTCAGTCTTCCCAGCCTGGTGCAGGTCTACAATTTTGTTTCTGGTGTCCTTTGACAGCTCTTTGGTCTTGGCCATAGTGGAGTTTGGAGTGTGACTGTTTGAGGTTGTGGACAGGTGTCTTTTATACTGATAACAAGTTCAAACAGGTGCCATTAATACAGGTAACGAGTGGAGGACAGAGGAGCCTCTTAAAGAAGAAGTTACAGGTGTGTGAGAGCCAGAAATCTTGCTTGTTTGTAGGTGACCAAATACTTGTTTTCCACCATAATTTGCAAATAAATTCATAAAAAATCCTACAATGTGATTTTCTGGATTTTTCCCCCTCATTTTGTCTGTCATAGTTGAAGTGTACCTATGATGAAAATTACAGGCCTCTCTCATCTTTTTAAGTCGGAGAACTTGCACACTTGGTAGTTGACTAAATACTTTTTTGCCCCACTGTAGTATACCTAATCAACAGAATCAAAATGAAATGTCAGCACTGAGCTGTAAGGAGAAGCCGCGATGAAAGAGAAACCAGAATGTTACAAAAAGCTTCTGAAGATCTTTCAGGCCCCTTCTGAGAAATGAGTCTACACAATGTCCTTTCATCCGGCAACTCTTTTCTTTCCATATTTGAAGCTTATCTTCATGATACAATGTGAGGTGACCATTTAGAACACACTTTTATTCAAAGTGACTTACAGTCAACAAATACTGTACATACAGTATATTGATCGTAAGAGATCCATTTGGGAATAAAAAATCCACAGCTCCGGGTCTTTCAAGCACACAGCACCATGATCCAACAACCGAGCCATTGGATCTATTGTGACTTTCTCTTCTGAGAGATGGGTGTGCATACAATCTTTCATCTTTAATGCCTCCGACTTCTCAGTGGGGGTTTTTGTGTCTCGGGGGGTTGGGTAAAAATAAATCATGTGGACAATAAAGTATTCTTTTTCCTCTTTCACCCCTTTCACTGCACATTAGCAATTCTACTTTTTTTTAACCATTGGAACCCCTTTAACCTTGTTACTCGTCCACTCATGACAATGCTGTTTATGACATTCTCTCATCTCTTACCATTTTCAGGCCATAGCCCTGTGCTCTTTGTTATTGCAATATAATGTACAGTATAATTGGTCTACAGTTGGTCTAGTATGCTCTCACCTCTTTCATTCCACGCTATCCATCTCTCTCTCTGTATTTTCAGAATGATCCCTTCGAGCAGTAAGAGTATCCTGGTGAACAACCTGGCGGCCGGTACACAGTATGACCTGTGTGTGCTGGCCATCTACGATGACCTGGTGACCTCCCTGACTGCCACGCGAGTGGTGGGGTGTGTCCGCTTCACCACCGAGCCACAGTACCTCCGCTGCCACTTCATGCAGTCCCAATTCCTGGGAGGGACCATCGTGGTCATCATCGGAGGGATCATCGTGGCGTCCGTCTTAGCTTTCATCATCTTCCTCATCGTGAGGTACCGAGTGTGTAACCAAGGCGATGAGGATAAGGTAGGAGTATTGAGTGGTACTCTTTTCTTTGGGGCTACTGTCTCTGGATTATTTGTATTGTACAGATGTGATGATGAATATTGAGGTCGTTTCTCCCTGGGGATGAATAAAATCTCTCTCAATCTCTTTCATAAGGCTTTGGAGATGGGTGAGATCCCATCTCTGAGCAGTGACGGTCAGCTCCAGGGCTGCGGTGTCCCCAAGGCCATGTCCAAATCTCTGTCCAAGCAGATCCTCCAGCCAGAGAAACCAGAGACGGAAGACAAGGAGTCTCTGAGGGTGGCCCTTCCGCCTCGCAAACCGGTCAAGCAGCAGCAGCAAGCCCCAGCCCCAACCACCACCACATCTACCAAGCCCTCCATCCCCGACTGCACTGTCTCTACTTCCGCAGCCAGCCACTCCTGGCACCCTGCCTCCCCGGTCACCCTGAGGCAAAAACGGGCCGATTTCACTGTCGCCGGAGGTTCGAAACCCGGAGAAACCCGCCGAGCCGAAGGCCAGACGGATGTGGAGTTAGAGAACACAAACCGTAATAACTCGTCGGAAGCCAAAATGGCTGCCGCCTTGGCCGTACCTGTTCCTGCCCGTTCCACAAAATGGACGCCGGTCGCTAGGCGGCCGCGCCCCCCTGGAGCCTCCTCCCACCATTACATGACGGTACCGGCAGGGGGTGTGAGGGTGAACCGGCGGCACTCACTGAACGTGGACTCGTACAAGGAGCGCTGCTATGTCAGCCTGGTACAGCAGCAGCCGAAACCTGGCGCGAGTTTGTGCTCCAAACGCAGTCTGTCCATGAGTGGAGAATTGCCCACGTTGGAGAGTGCAATGGCAAACATACGCAGAGGCAGAGACAAGCTGTCCCGATCTGAGTGGCTTCTTGAAAGCACTCTATGATCTGGATTTTACTGGCTTATAGGCTCTTTGTTTTACTGGATTGGATTTGTGGCCCGTCGTGGAGCATACAATAACTTTATGCCTGGTCTTTTATCGACAAGACCCATAGATTCCTCTTGTATATCTGAAGACAAGGCAGCAAAACAGGGTTTTAAAAATGTTTCACATTTGTTTTTCTACCCAAAAAGCAAATATCCTCTCAAAGTCATCTGTATAATGACTTCGGATATAACTTTGATGAAAGGCACAAAGTAAATGTATAAATCAACTTCATGTACAAAAATGTTGAGTTGTGTAACATATAGGCTAACACGATACACCCGTAAGTGTTCATATAGTACTGAACGCAGTATTCTTGGTGGTCTAGCATCATTTAGAGAGAGGGTGAAAAAGCGATGGATGATCAAGCTCGTTATAACATTGCCTGTTACTTAAAGTGATTACAATAACTGTGTCGACAACGAATGGACATATTTCTTGTCGTCAGTTTTTCGGACAGTTGGTGACATGTCTTAATTAACTTGGCGGCTTGCGTTTGGAGGAATTGTGAATGTGCAGAGATGTAGAACACAAGGTATCCAGGTTGTTTCCCAAATGGCGCCCGATTCTCTATAGTGCTCAACCTTTCGACCAGGGCTCTGGTCGAAAGTAGTGCACTATATAGAGAATAGGGTGCCATTTGGGCCGCACCCCTCAGTCTAGTGACAGAGCTGGATCTTTTCATCAAGCCGCACCAGACACACAGCACAATGCAACGTTCATGGTAACCCGTCGGTGTTGATTGAGCCTAATACTGCCCTCCGGGTTGAATCGATACATTTTTATCGCGTAATTACACCTAAAGACTCACGCTCATAGGATTCCTGTCGCAACTGATACGACAGTCTAAACCAACACAGACAGGATGACTGGCGCGATTCCAATACGCCAACAGGTGGATGGGGCTCGATAAAGGATTGGTGGTCCATTTTCATGTTTTTTTTACTATTATTAAGACATAATTTGTCATGTCAGGCCAAGAACCGTTGTAAATTGACTGGTTGGTAAAGAGAAAACGAAAGCCACAAAACAGTAGGCTATCTGAGAAGTCGGCTCTTGATTTTGCTGTTGTTTCTGTTTGATGTTTACCAGTATAAATAAACCAATGAGAAAAATCTATCTAATGTAGAAAATACCTGTACAGTTATTGCTTGTGACATCCATTTGCCAGGTATCTACTGTAGCTTTCTTAAGCAACACTGAGGACACAGCAGAAGTCATTTCAGTTTCAGCTCTATTTTCCAGGCACCGTCTGACACTAACCCTTCTGAAGTCTGACAACATAACATGCAGAGGGATACCTAGCCCACATTTTGGTAGATAGAATCTATCTCAAACTACCTTCAATCTTGAGTCATGACTGACAAAATAAATATATTTTTCTCTGGCGAGCCAGCCAGGAGAATCATCTCATCTGTAATGATTTTTAAGGTTCATTATAATCTTAAAAGATTTTAAATCCCCCCTCCTTCTCACTGAGAGTAGAAAGAACGGTAAACCTCTGACAGATCTCTGCTCTCAGCTCCTGTGTTTGTTCAAAGGCAACGGGAAGCAAATGATGAAAAGAGGCCATGCTAGTCACCTGGGACTCCCCCTCTCCCTCCCCCTACCCGCCTGCACATCTACACTCCTAGTCAGAGAGAGCCTCGTGAGGAGGATACCAGTCTGGCACTGCCGAGAGAGAGAGAGAGAGAGAGAGAGAGAGAGAGAGAGAGAGAGAGAGAGAGAGAGAGAGAGAGAGAGAGAGAGAGAGAGAGAGAGAGAGAGAGAGAGAGAGAGAGAGAGAGAGAGAGAGAGAGAGAGAGAGAGAGAGAGAGAGAGAGAGAGAGAGAGAGAGAGAGAGAGAGAGAGAGAGAGAGAGAGAGAGAGAGAGAGAGAGAGACGGACGGTCGGTCAGTAGGAATCATGGCACCATAGGCCTTGCAGTCACGGAAACTAATCTGCAATCACAGTAATGTTTCAGATCATGGAGAGTGGGGTCCATTTCACTTCAATCATATGTTCAGTATTTATATCTGCTGTTTGACAGTATGCGCTCTGAATCCACGGTTTTGATGTTGGATAGATGTTCTCATGTGGTCTGACTGACTCCATCGCCGAATTAGAGCTGCACCTTGAGAAGGAGACACACCCCATTACCTTCGCTCTGAAACTCTCTGGTAAAACATAGTTGAGTATTAAACAGTAGGCTTGTTAAGATGTGCTGCACAGACATAAATGAATTAATGTCATCGAAACAGACCGGGTCTTTTAATATTTATTTCTCTCTCATTATGCATGATTATAAACGTGTAGTGGAGGAGCCGGGTCTGGACGTCCACTCAGTCTCTTGAGGGTGCCAGAGGTGTGTGATAATAATACATGAGTTCCTGGGGAGAGAGAGAGAATGAGACAGAGAAAGAAGGAGAGAGAGAGAGAGAGAATGAGAAGAGGGAATAGAGAAAGAGAGAGGAGGAAAGGGAACCGTGACAGGAAGAGGGGAAGAAGAGGGATGTTTGAGAAAGAGGGAGAGTGGGGAGGTAAAGAAAGTGAAGGAGAGGCCAGAAAAAGAAACACAGAGAAAGTGAGAAGGAGAGAAAAGAGCATCTGTGTAAGTCAGCCATGCGGCCTACAGCTTCTCAGGCACTCACTGCACCTCTGCAGGAGTGAGGTGGGTGGGGGGGTCACGGGGGGCTGCTGAGGGGAGAAAGGCTCATAATAATCGACGGAACGGAGCAAATGGAATGGTATCAGATGTGTTTGATGTATTTGATACCATTCTACTAATTCCGCTCCAGTCATTGCCACGAGCCTGTTCTCCCCAATTAAGTTCCCACCAACCTCCTGTGGTGGCAATGGACCAATGCCGAGTGAAGTGTGCCCTGCAGCCAAATACAGAACCACACGTTTCCCCTCACACACTGCGGGGTTCCGGCCCTCCTCCCTTGTTAACCCGCATCTGCCCCTACTCCCTCCTCCTGCACCCTCTGCTCCCCACCATCCTTCCTTGATCCACTACAGGGCTCTTCTTCCTCACTGAACACCGCCCTGTCATCAAATCCTGACCTGCAATGCCCCTTAGACCCAATCGCTGTCCCGCTGAAAGACTCACCCGCCAATCATGACTCACTGGCCCTGCCAGTCTGTCAGAGTCAGTCAAACAGCCAATCACCTCTCAGTAGGGGTTTGAACAGTCAATCATAGATCACTGGGCTTTAACCAACTGTCAGAGCAAGAGGCAAGCTGGCCAATTACTTCTCAGTGGGGGGAACTGATCCACCAATTATTTCTCCCATATTCATCATACCTGTTACATTAACTCCCTGCTGGTACAGGTGATGGCATTGGCATGCTCTTTTCTTTCTTCGCTGTACATGTGTTTCTCAGAATTGGTTCATAACCGCTAACATTCCGAAAGAAATCTACTGGAACGATTACTGACGCTACAATGATCTTTTGCTAATTGTAATTGGGACAGGGAGAGTAGCTATCCCACCAGGCCACTGATGGCAACAATGTGTCCAATTGCATGGTTTAAAGTGATCTTTGAGTCTCAGTGTGAACGGGCAGTGAGAGAGAGAGAAGAAGATAGAGATGTTTAACTGTTGATGACAGGGGCGCTAAAAATGCTGCATTAGATTGTTCTGTAAACACTTGGCACCCCTTCATAGAGTAGGCTAAATCACCTGTCAGACATATGTGAAACATTGAAGCTTCTTAAAGCTGGTGAAACAGCACATTTGTTTGCTAAATTACAACAAAGAAGTTACTGCAAACAAGGAACACAGTTTTTCCACCTCTGACATCATTGCACGTGCGATAAAAGAGCACAAAATGACTTTTTTTCAACTTAAAAAAACAAAACATTTATTTATTCAGGGGAACCAACTGAGACAAGGCTCCCAATGACATTGGTGTCCTGAGGACAATAAATACAACAAATTCAAAATGATCAATAAAAATAAAATAAATCTACAAATTGTAGAATCAACACTAAAGCTTCAGCCACCACAAATTAAATCCAAACAGTTGCAATTCTCATTAAATTCATTCAACATTAAAGTCATAGAGGCTCCAGTCAAGATGTTGGGAGTTTTGTAATCTATTCTAAAAAACGGGAAGGCAGATTTACTGGTACATATTAGTTGAACCTCGAGAGTTAACCATCCCTGTGAACGGGTTTGGTGTCTCATATTTGTACATTTTAACAGTTATGATCTATTTCTATAAAAGAAGGCGAGCCTACTTTAAATCTGAGCTTCTTAAACTCATCCATATGTTTTTTTAAACGTAAAATGATTGTAAGTCCAAAAGCCCAGATATTTATTTATTGCTACTGACCCGTAGCACTCACATCTGTATCCATGAAGTGCTTTGAAAGGCTGGTCATGGCTCACATCAACACCATTATCCCAGAAACCCTAGACCCACTCCAATTTGCATACCACCACAACAGATCCACAAATTATGCAATCTCTATTGCACTCCACACTGCACTTTTACACTTGGACAAAAGGAACACCTATGTGAGAATGCTATTCATTGACCATAGCTCAGCGTTCAACACCATAGTGGCCACAAAGCTCATCACCAAGCTAAGGACCCTGGGACTAAAACACCTCCTTCTTCAACTGGATCCTGGACTTCCTGACGGGCCACCCCCAGGTGGCAAGGGTAGGTAACAACACATCCGCCACACTGATCCTAAACATGGGGGCCCCTCAGGGGTGCATGCTCAGTCTCCTCCTGTACTCCCTGTTCACTCAAGACTGCACAGCCAGACACGACTCCAACATCATCATTATGTTTGCAGATGACACAACGGTTGTAGGCCTGATCACCGACAACGACGAGACAGCTTATAGGGAGGAGGTCAGAGACCTGACCGTGTGGTGCCAAGACAGCAACCTCTCCCTCAACGTGATCAAGACAAAGGAGATGATTGTGGACTACAGGAAAAAGGAGGACCGAGCTTGCCCCCATTCTCATCAACAGGACTGCAGTGGAGTAGGTTTTAGAGCTTCACGTTCAACAAACATGGTCCAAGCACACCAAGACAGTTGTGAAGAGGGCACGACAAAATCTTTTTCACCTCAGGAGACTGAAAAGATTTGTCATGGGTCCTCAGATCCTCAAAAGGTTCTACAGCTGCACCATCGAGATCATCCTGACGGGTTGCGTCACTGCCTGGTATGGCAACTGCTCGTAGTGCGAACGGCCCAGTACATCACTGGGGCCAAGCTTCCTGCCATCCAGGACCTCTATACCAGTCGGTGTTAGAGGAAGACACTAAAAATGGTCAAAGACTCCAGCTACCCGAGTCATAGACTGTTCTCTCTGCTACCACACGGCAAGCGGTACCGGAGCGCCAAGTCTAGGTCCAAGAGGCTTCTAAACAGCTTCTACCCTCAAGCCATAAGATTTCTGAACAACTAATCAAATGCTACCCAGACTATTTGCATTGCCCCCCACCCTCTTTTACACTGCTGCTACTGTCTGTTATTATCTATGCATAGTCACTTTAATAACTCTACCTACATGTACATATTATTACCACAATTATTCGACTAACCGGTGCCCCCGCACATTGACTCTGTACCGGTACCACCTGTATATAGCCTCGCTATTGTTATTTTACTGCTGCTCTTTAATTATTTGTTACTTTTATTTCTTTGATTTTGTAGGTCTTTTTCTTAAAACTGCATTGTTGGTTAAGGGCTTGTATGCAAGTGTTTCACTGTAAGGTGCTACACCTGTTGTATTCGGCGAATGTGACACATAACATTTGATTTCACTTAATTTGATGATACATTCTCATATTTTCCTTAAAAGTATTAAGCCTGAGGCAAGACAGATAACACCACTGAACCACCAGAGATCTGTCTTGCAGAAGGACATGGAGTGTGTGTGTGTGTGTGTGTGTGTGTGTGTGTGTGTGTGTGTGTGTGTGTGTGTGTGTGTGTGTGTGTGTGTGTGTGTGTGTGTGTGTGTGTGTGTGTGTGTGTGTGTGTGTGTGTGTGACATGCACACAGTGTCATACTGTATATGCAAAGACAATTACAAAGCGTATGCATTATTAAGAGCAGTAAATGGGTCCAGAATTAACGTTTCTCATTATTAGTCAATGTGATGGCTGTTTCGGGGAAGCTCCAGTAGTCTGCCTGCGCTGGGAGGGGGGAGGGAGAGATGGATAATTGAAATGGTCAAATCAAAACTAAAGACTTCCTCCCAGTGGGCATACGACGTGATAAAGACGTCTCTCACTGGTTAAAATCTATCCGGGACATCTTATATCCAGATCACAACCAGATTAAGACGTATTTTCATTACTTGTTTATGACATCATGAAAAACACGTCTTATTTTGGTTGATATCTGGTTTTTGGTTGAAATCTGATTGAACTACAGATCAGTTATCTAAATACTACTCTATTAATAGACACCAATCTATACTGAACAAAAATAGAAACGCAGCATGCAACAATTTCAAAAATTCTATTGAGTTACTGTTCATATATGGAACTCAGTCCAATGAAAAAAAATCATTAGGCCCTAATCTATGGATTTCACATGACTGGAAATACAGATATGCATCTGTTGGTCATAGATACCTTAAATAAAAGGTAGGGGTGTGGATCAGAAAACCAGTCAGTATCTGGTGCGACTACCATTTTCCTCATCCAGCGCGACACATTTATTTCGCATAGAGAGAGTTGATCAGGCTGTTGATTGTGGCCTGTGGAATGGTGTCCGACTCCTCTTCAATGGCTGAGTGAAGTTGCTGGATATTGGCAAGAAATGGACACGCTGTCGTACCCCTCGATCCAGAGCATCCCACACATGCTCAATGGTTGACATGTCTGGTGAGTATGTAGGCCTTGGGAGAACTGGGACATTTTTCGTTCCAGGAATTGTGTACAGATCCTTGTGACATGGGGCTATCCATTATCATGCTGAATCATGAGATGATGGCAACAGATGCACAGTAACTCTGTGCATTGAAATTGCCATTGATAAAATGCAATTGTGCTCGTTGCCCATAGCTGATGCCTGCCAATACCATAACCCCACCACCACCATGGGGCACTCTGTTCGCAATGTTGACATCAGCAAACCTCTCGCCCACACGACACCATACATGTGGTCTGTGGTTGTGAGGCCAGTTGGACTTCCTAATTCTCTAAAACAACGTTGGAGGCAGCTTATGGAAGAGAAATAAACATTAAATTCTCTGGCAACAGCTCTGGTGGACATTCCTGCAGTCGGCAATTATCAAA
The DNA here is from genome assembly GCF_023373465.1 of Oncorhynchus keta. NCBI lineage: Eukaryota > Metazoa > Chordata > Actinopteri > Salmoniformes > Salmonidae > Oncorhynchus > Oncorhynchus keta. Next base: position 50,084,210 of record NC_068439.1, on the reverse strand, counting down.
ATTGGACTAATGTTATTTTTCAGCATGATTCAGCTTAGCACACTTGGCAAACAACAGCTGTCAGAGCGCACCAAAGCGGGCTAGGGTCTCGTGGCGTACTATACCCAGTCAACATGCTGGACTCGGGCCTATTCCATTTGAGACTTGGGGGACTCCCGAGCAGAGTCCACTTCAGCTTATCCGGCCCAATTCACTTTTTCAGGAGTAGTGCCATGTGAGGTTTTTATTTATTAGGTGATCAAATCAAATCAAACTTTGTCACATGCACCGAAAACAACAAGTGGAGACCTTACCGTGAAATGCTAACTTACAAGCCCTTAACCAATAGCGCAGTTCAAGAAGAGTTAAGACAATATTTACCAAATAAACAAAAGTAAAATATAATAAAACATAACAATAATGAGCTATATACATGGGGTACCGGTACCGAGGGGGTTCAGGTTAGAGGTTATTTGTACATGTAGGTAGGGGTGAAGTGACTATGTATAAATAAACAGCGAGTAGCAGCAGTGTACAAAACAAATGGAGGGGGGTCAATGTAATAGTGACCATTTGATTAATTGTTCAGCAGTCTGATGGCTTTGGGGTAAAAGCTGTTAAGGAGCCTTTTGGTCCTAGACTTGGTGCTCTGGTACCACTTGTCATGCGATAGTAGAGAAAACAGTCTATGACTTGGGTGATTGGAGTCTCTGACAATTTTATGGGCTTTCCTCTGACACCGCCTATTATATAGGTCCTGGATTGCAGGAAGCTTGGCCCCAGTGATGTACTGGGCAGTACTCTCGATGCTCTCAATGGTGCAGCTGTAGAATCTTTTGAGGATCTGGGGACCCATGCCAAATCTTTTCAGTCTTGTGAGGGGGAAAAGGTTTTGTCATGCCCTCTTCACGGCGGTCTTGGTGTGCTTGGACCATGTTAGATTGTTGGTGATGTGGACACCAAGGTACTTGAAGCTCTCAACCTGCTCCACTGCAGCCCCGGTGATGAGAATGGCGGTGTGCTCTGTCCTCTTTTTCCTGTAGTCCACTATCATCTCTTTTGTTTTGATCACGTTGAGGTAGAGGTTGTTGTCCTGGCACCACCCGGCCAGGTCTCTGACCTCCTCCCTATAGGCTGTCTTGTCGTTGTCAGTGATCAGGCCTACCACTCAGGCTTACCAGCAAACTAACATGGTCCAAGCACACCAAAACAGTTGTGAATAGGGCACAACAATATATTTTCCCCCTCAGGAGACTGAAAAGATTTGGCATGGGTCCTCAGATCCTCAAAAGGCTATACAGCTGCACCATCGAGAGCTTTTGCATCACTGCATCACTGCCTGGTAAGGCAACTGCTCGGCCTCCGACCGCAAGGCGCTATAGAGGGTAATGCGAACGGTCCAGTACAATACTGGGGCCAAGCTTCCAGCCATCCAGGACCTCTATACCAGTCGGTGTCAGAGGAAGGCCTTAAAAATTATCAAAGACTCCAGCCACCCTAGTCATAGACTGTTCTCTCTGCTACTGCACGGCAAGCGGTACCGGAGAACCAGTCTAGGTCCAAGAGGCTTCTAAACAGCTTCTACCCTCAATCCATAAGACTCCTGAACATCTAGTCAAATGGCTACCCAGACTATTTGCATGCACCCCCCTTTTACGCTGCTGCTGTTATTATCTATGCATAGTCACTTTAATAACTCTACCTACATGTACATACGACCTCAACTAACCGGTGCCCCCGCACATTGACTCTGTATCGGTACCCCCCCTGTATATAGTCTCACTATTGTTATTTCACTGCTGCTCTTTAATTACATGTTACTTTTATCTCATTCTTATCTGTATTTTTTTTAAACTGCATTGTTGGTTAGGGGCTCGTAAGTAAGCATTTCACTGTAAGGTCTACTACACCTGTTGTATTGGGAGCATGTGACTAATACAATTTGATTTGATGTCTGTCTCAAACACTTTCTCCCAGGCTATCTCTCCTCTCTCTGTCTCTTCTTCTCTTTCTCATTATGCTTTCTCTCCTGTCTCTCTATCATTCTGCCCCCGTGTTCATTATGCTCTCTTCTTCCCTCACTCTGTATCTATCACTCTTATCCTCTGTCTATGCCTCTCTCTCCTTCTCTCCCAGTTCCTCATCTGCTCTGGGGGGGGATGGGTAAAGAGGCTGGCAGCAGTTTACACCAGACAAGCCAGGCACCATTAGGAACCATTTTCTGCCCATTTGCCTGATAGCTGGTATCGCTTATGGAGGTTATTTTCTCTCTGTCTCCCTCCTAAGCACCTGTAGTGATGGATTCTTCATTGATTAGCCAGTGATAGAGAAATGTGAATAGGAGCTACCTAATGGGCTAGCAGACTGCCAGTCAGTCAGAGTCAGCTCTATAACTATCAGCTCCTGGCAAAGGGCGAGAGGAGACTAATCCTCTCTAAGAAGCCCTTTCATTCTCAGTGACTTGCTAAGACAAAGCTTATGCTAATCTTGTTATCACTGCAGATTTCCGGTAATGGAGGATATTGGAGGATAGAGACTGCTAGGGGAGTCAGGGACCATTTCTCTTTGTTCAAACACAACTCAGTCAGAGAGGCCCCTGCAGTCAGTGATGCAGAGTAAGATGAAGTTGACCCTAGCTGGTGATCTGAGGCCAGTGTTGCATTTTTGCTTCACTAATGGTTAAGGTTAGGTTTGAGGGAAGGTAAGCTGATCCTAGATCTGTGCCAAAGACATGGAGGAACTGAGGGTTAAATACACAACATGTAATGAGGGAAATTGAGACCAGTTGTGTGAGAAGGCAAGGCAAAACAAATGGAAAATGAAAAATGGATCGATGATGGCTAGAAGACAGGCGACGCCGAGAATCGCCCGAACAAGGAGAGGAACCGACTTAGGCCCTCCATTGACATGCGGCTCCAGCTGCGCGCCAATACCGGTGGAACTCCTGCAGCATTGAAGGGTCCAACATGTCCTCGTACCAGAACCCAGCACCTCTCCTCTGGACCATACCCCTCCCACTCCACGAGGCACTGAAGGCCCCTCGCCCGACGCCTCGAATCTAGTATGGAGCGAACGGAGTACGCCGAGGCCCCCTCAATGTCCAGAGGGGGCGGAGGAACCTCCCACACCTCAGACTCCTGGAGCGGGCCAGCCACCACCGGCCTGAGGAGAGACACATGGAACGAGGGCTTAATACGGTAATCGGGGAGAGGCTGTAATCTGTAACAAACCTCGTTCACTCTCCTCAGGACATTAAATGGCCCCACAAACCGCGGGCCCAGCTTCCGGCAGGGTAGGCAAAGGGGCAGGTTTCATGTCGAGAGCCAGACCTGGTCCCCCGGTGTGAACACTGAGGTAAGGCTGATCGAGACCCCCAGACGTTCCATGAATGCCTTCCAGACCCTCAACGTGAACTGGGGACCTCGATCAGAAACAATATTCTTCAGGCACCCCGTAGTGCCGGAAGACGTGCGTAAACAAGGCTTCCGCAGTCTGTAGGGCCGTAAGGAGACCGGGCAGAGGGAGGAGACGGCAGGACTTAGAACAAATCCACAACGACCTTGATCGCGGTGTTACCCTGTGAGGGGGGAGAGATCGGTAAGGAAATCCACCGAAAGGTGCGACCAAGGGTTGTAACTTACCTCTGGGCAGGTGCCTAGGAGCCTTACACTGGGCGCACACCGAGCAGGAGGAAACATAAACCCTCACGTCCATAGCCAAGCGCGCCTCGTGCATTGACTCAAACGCTGTGGCTACGAGCGGTAGCAGGTTAAGGTCTTGATAGTCAATACACGGGCACAGACCTCCCTCCTTCTTCACGAAAAATAAACTTGAGGAGGTGGGTGAAGTAGAGGACCGAATGAACCCCTGACGCAGGGATTCAGTGACATATGTTTTCATAGCCACCGTCTCTGCCTGTGACAGGGGATAAACTTGACTCCTGGGAAGTGCGGCATCTACCAGGAGATTTATCGCACAATCCCCTCAATGATGAAGTGGTAATTGAGTCGCCCTCTTTTGAGAGAAGGCTGTTAGGGTTTTCCGGAGGAATGCGCACGGTGGAGACCTGGTCTGGACTTTCCGGTGTGGTAGCACCAACGGAAACCCCTAAACACCTCCCCGAGCACTCTCGCGACCACCCCGTGAGAGTCCTCTGTTGCCAAGAAACAGTGGGGTCATGACAAGCTAACCAGGGTAGGCCTAGCACCTTGGGAAACGGAGGAGAGTCAATGAGGAAGAGACTAATTATCTCCTTGTGACCCCCCTGAATCACCATGCCCAGAGGAGCGGTGGCCTCCCTAATCAACCCTGACCCTAATGGTCGACTATCTAAGGCGTGAACGGGGAAGGGCACAGCCACAGGAACAATGGGTATCCCTGAACTATGGGCGAACGATCTATCTATAAAATTCCCAGCCGTGCCTGAATCGACGAGCGCCTTATGCTGGGAATGCGGGGAAAACTCAGAAAAAGTAACATACAAAAACATATGTGCAACAGAGGGCTCTGGGTGAGAATGGTGCCGGCTTACATGGAGTGACGCCAGAGTGCCCTGCCTGCTGCTTCAATCCCCAGGGGAACCAACCCGGCACCGACCGGCAGTGTGACCTCTGCGGCCACAGATGGTGTACAAGCTGGAACCTCCTCCGGTCTCCCTGTGCACCTCTCTCCTCTCTCCTCTCTCCTCTCCCAGCGGAGAGGTGGTGCGGGGGGTTGGAACCGACAAACCCCGATATGGACGTCCACCAGCTGGTCGAAGGTGAGGGTGGTGTCTCTGCAGGCCAACTCCCGATGGACGTCCTCGTGCAGACTGCAACAATAAGGGTCGATCAGGGCCCTGTCGTTCCATCCATCAGTCGGCGGCCAGGATCCGAAGCTCCAAGGCGAACTCCTGGGCGCTCCTCGACCCCTGCCTCAGACGGAAGAGGCGCTCACCCACCGCTCTACCCTCGGGCGGGTGGCGAAGACTGCCCGGAAGTGGCGGGTGAACTCCTCGAAATGGTCCAACGCTGCATCTCCCTCTCCCCACACGGTGTTGGCCCACTTCAGGGCTTTACCAGAGAGGCATGAGTCGAGGGCGGACACCCTCTCAAGGCCCGAAGACGCCCCGTCCTATTCCCGTTGAAGGGCGAGACGAATCCTCTGGAAGGGCGAGACGAATCCCAGGAGAAGCGAGTAGTGGAGACCCCAGTTGTGCTGGTGGAGGAGCTGGAAGAACTCTCCCAGCGATCCATTGTTTGGACAATGCGGTCCATGGCGGTGCCAAGATTGTGGAGCATCGCTGTGTGCTCCCGGACGCGCTCCTCCACCCCTATACCAGGGGCACCTGCTCCTGCTGACTCCATTAGTGGTGCGGAATTCTGTAAGGGAGTGAGTAACTGGCGGCAGGGAAGTCAGGCGCAGGAGAGCAAAACTGGCTAATCAACCGAGCAGTTTTATTTATAAAACCACCGAAAACCAGAACAATAAACAAATGGGTACAAAGACATGGGGGGAACACAACATGTAATGAGGGAAATTGAGACCAGGTGTGTGAGAAGACAAGACAAAACAAATGGAAAATGAAAAGTGGATCGATGATGGCTATAAGACCGGCGACGCCAACCGCCGCTCGAACAAGGAGAGGAACCGACTTCGGGGGAAGTTGTGACACATCAGCCATTATCGACAGTGACCCTGGAGTATTTAGGGTTCAGTGCCTTGCTCATTTCGGCGGGATGTTAACACCTTGCCGGCTCAGGGATTCGAAGAAGCAATCGCTGCCTCTTCCACTGTGCATATAAAATTGAGATATCAAACCATTCTCAAACAATGTCCCATTGGGCAGAATGTCATATTGCACTAACTTATCTAAATAAACTGAAAATTGGACTGATCAAATGAACTGATCAGTCGAATAGTAATACAATAATTTGTTTGATCAGTTGTCAGCTAGCTCATCAGAAACAAGGCTTTTAGGGTATTTTGATCTAAAACGTGACCATGTTTTCTGTGTAAACCCAGCTACAGGATACAGCCATTCCTATTGCTATTCAGTGCTTTTGAGACCGCTGATTTGAAATGTAAACGCAATAGCTATGCTCTTTTGAAGAGGAGCGCACGTGGCACATTTGGTAACTGGGTGGAATGAGGACGAAACTTGATAAGGATTATAAAATAGAAGTAATCAAATAAAAGGTTGACATGTTTGTGATGTGCATTGCATTTGAACGCTTTGCATTTACATCAAAAGAGAGGGAGGTGGATGAGAAAAACACTTTGATCCTTACGAGGAACATTTTGGCTAAATTGTCACAGACACCTAGGCTAAACTATGACATTTCAATGTTTCAAAGCTACACAATGGTAGGCCTAATGTTATTTTTTTGTCAGTGAACCTATCTGCCCTGTTCTTGATGCAGAGTAACGTATTTTAGGGCTCTGCTCGCCCCACGACTAACTGCTGCAGTCCTGGAATTCAGATAATTTCGCAGCGCTCACTCAGCCTCTCAAAGACTCTGTTACCTTGGCAACATATTTCTGCATGAAAATAGCATCTGAGAGAAGCGAGCTGTTCCCACCGCAAAGAACCACAACCACAACATTTATATGTGTCAGTGTCAAGAGCGGCAATGATCCTCACAGAGAGACACCTCAGCCGCTGTTATCACAGCAGCAATTGGACAGGCATAAGTGAACCGCTTCATGCATGTCATTTGTGATAAGCTATTTAGCTGGCCCCTAGTGAAAGGCCGGGTAAGTGACTCCATGTGCATATTTTAAAGGAAAAGTGGTGCACTATGTGGGGAAAATGATGTAATTTGAGAATTAGTCTAATCTGTAACCAAATGTATGGAATGGAAATTGATATTTGCCACACTAGCACATGCATGCACTCATAAGGCAGAGTACAGAGCAGCGCGAGTATCAGGAACATCATTAATACATGTTAAACAATAAATAATATATAAGGAAAAGGGCTCAGGGTCGAATCCTGGTGGATTTCCTACTTTAAATTTGCTGGGGAGGATTTGTGCTGTATGTTTTGCCTATACTTCCTTCCCAGTTAGGATTGGTTTTGATAGGTAATCAATCAATACACTACCGTTCAAAAGTTTGGTGTCACTTAGAAATGTCCTTGTTTTCGAAAGAAAATTACATTTTGTCCATTAAAATGACATACATTTGATCAGAAATACAGTGTTGACATTGTATATGACTATTGTACCTGGAAACGGCTGATTTTCTTTTTAATGGAATATCTACATAGGTGTACAGAGGCCCATTATCAGCAACCATCACTCCTGTGTTCCAATGGCACGTTGTGTTAACTAATCCAAGTCCATCATTTTAAAAGGCTAGTTGATCATTAGAAAACCATTTTGCAATTATGTTAGCACAGATGGAAACTGTTGTTCTGATTAAAGAAGCAATAAAACTGTCCTTCTTTAGACTATTTGAGTATCTGGAGCATCAGCATTTGTGGGTTCGATTACAGGCTCAAAATGGCCAGAAACAATGAACTTTCTTCTGAAACTTGTCAGTCAATTCTTGTTCTGAGAAATTAAGGATATTCCATGCGAGAAATTTCCAATAAACTGAAGATCTCGTACAACGCTGTGTACTACTCCATTCACAGAACAGCGCAAACTGGCTCTAACCAGAATAGAAAGAGTGGGAGGCCCCGGGTTCACAACTGAGCAAGAGGACAAGTACATTAGAGTGTCTAGTTTGAGAAACAGAAGCCTCACAAGTTCTCAACTGGCAGCTTCATTAAATAGTACCCGTTGTAAATGACTATTGTAGCTGGAAATGGCAGATTTTTTATGGAATATCTACATAGGGGTACAGAGGCCCATTATCAGCAACCATCACTCCTGTGTTCCAATTGGACGTTGTGTTAGCTTATGAGAAAACCCTTTTGCAAATATATTAGCACAGCATTAAAACACCAGTCTCAACGTCAACAGTGAAGAGGCGACTCCGAGATGCTGGCCTTCTAGGCAGAGTTGTAAAGAAAAAGCCATATCTCAGACTGGCCAATAAAAAGAAGATGGGTAAAAGAACAGACACTGGACAGATGAACTCTGCCTAGAAGGCCAGCATCCCGGAGTCACCTCTTTACTGTGGACGTTGAGACTGGACAGATGAACTCTGCCTAGAAGGCCAGCATCCCGGAGTCACCTCTTTACTGTTGACGTTGAAACTGGTGTTTTAATGCTGTGGTAATATATTTGCAAAAGGGTTTTCTAATAATCAATTAGCCTTTAAAAAATGATTAACTTGGATTAGCTAACACAACGTGCCATTGGAACACAGGAGTGAGGGTTGCTGATAATGGGCCTCTGTACTCCTATGTAGATATTCCATAAAAAATCTGCCGTTTCCAGCTACAATAGTCATTTACAACATTAACAATGTCTACACTGTATTTCTGAGCAATTTGATGTTATTTTAATGGCTTTTCTTTCATAAACAACAACATTTCTAAGCGACCCCAAACTTTTGAACTGAAGTGTAAATTGTATTGTTATGTGCTCTAGGTGAACGTTTTTGGACAAACAGCAACACCTAATCACATTTTAATGTAATGTCCAACTGTTAGATGCGGTGAAGGCCATAATATTTGGCATGGCAACAACAATCTAGAAGAGTTGTCTGAAGCAGAGAGCGACAGAATGGTATCCAGGCTAACCTTCCACCAATCCATCATAAAAACAAGAAGTCTCTTCAACAGAAGCGCTTAATGAAATAAGCATCTGAGAGAGCAGGTGTTGGAGGCTTGACAGACTTTAGCTGCATAACAAGTAGCATGCTTTAGCATCCCCTGCATTTGTCAATCAGACGGCCAATCGCCTGAATAAATGCTCCCTAAATAAGCAAAATGCTTGGGCGCCCATGTCGTCATGCCTGAGCAAGATTTACAATTATAGGCCTGCTAGTACAAACAAACAAAACCACGCACACACACAGGTAGGAGTGACACAGTAGCTTTAAACACCAATCAGAAAGTTGCATCCCACGCGCCATCTTCAGATTCAATGGAATGGATAGACAGGTTGTGAATATTAACTAGGTGTCAGAGGTGCGCCTGTGAATTCTCTGCGATGTTTAAGAAGCTGACAACATATCAAAAATGCACTTGAATTGAAACGGTGTATTTCTTTAGGGGGTATAATTAAATAAGTAGCCTACTTTCCCTTTTATATGTCAGTGATCTTTGAAATAATTTTATTCTCGCTTCAGTTCAGTTTAAAAAATCCACTGGAGACAAGGTGAATTTGAGAGAGAGAGGGGGAGAGACAAAACAAAATAAACCAATATACCTTCTGTTGTTGTTGAATGCAAATGCTGTTCTGTCTGTAAGCCAAGATCCAGATTTATTAAAAAAGGGTATTTTTGTTAAGCATTGACCAGATGCCAGCCTTTGTATCAGAGCAAACAGAGCTTATAGACTTGTGCAGCACAGATATAGCCCAGCCAGGCACCGTTTCTCAAATCCAGACCTCTAGGTCAGAACAGAAGAAGGCCTACTGCCCTCTTATCACGGACTGATTCAGCACTCGGACACCAGGTGAGAGAAATCTTGCTAGTCAGTGATATGAATCAATTATATTAGGTTTCACACCTTAAGTATTGAATTCAAAATAAAATGAACCATAAATGTGAAAAATAAAGTTGAAAATGTACAAATAATATTAGAGGAAAGGTTAAATTATAGATTGTTGAAATAAAAAATGTAATAAATTGAGTGCAAAATGAGTAGAATTGTAAACAAAAATGATATCGGAAGCAAAACAAAAACACTTGCAAGCAAATGATTTAAAAGCTCGAGCAAATGATTTGAAAACGAATGCAGAAATTGTCCAGTTAAACTTTTCCAACAACCCTATTGAATCCATTTTGCAGTTACACGTACCTTTAGTTAGGTTGCTCAGATATTTTCCTTCTCCGTCTGTTTCTTAGCTTTCAGTGCCATTTCTTTCGATTGCAAGATTTAGCACAGTATTTCCATGAATGTGGGATTTAAAGGGAAGAGAAGATAATGCGCCTCCATTGGTCCACTAGGGATTAAAGAAAACCAGCAGTAATGCCTACACTGGCTCGGATTTGGCGATCACTGTCGTGCAGGTTTGCCAGGTCTAGCAAGAATGTATAGTCCAATGACCTTAGAAAACCGGCCCACAAGGCCTGAGAATTAGGCTAAAAATGTTTTTCACAGCAAGAGAGGGGTTGCTACATTTATCCAATAAACCCTTGTTCCATAGTGTTATTGAGCAAATTAAGAAGGAACATCAGCCATTTTTAGTGATGTAGGCTAAGACGCAAAATACATTTTTCCATCAAAATAATAATTATTGCGAGTTTAACAATATGTTGCAAGAGAAGAGAAATCACCCGTATTAAAATATCCAGATAATTTCCCATCAAGCTAAGACCCAGATGCAGACACAGGAGGCGGATAGTACGAGTGTCACGTTCTGACCTTTAGTTCCCTTGTTTTGTCTTTTGTTTTAGTATGGTCAGGGCGTGAGTTGGGTGGGGATTTTCTATTTCTGTGTTTGGCATGGTATGGTATGGTTCTCAATCAGAGGCAGCTGTCAATCGTTGTCCCTGATTGAGAACCATATTTAGGTCGCCTGTTTTCCATTGTGTTTTGTGGGTGGTTATTTTCTGTTTAGTGTTGTGTTGCACCTTACAGGACTGGTCGGTGGTTGTTTATTGTTTTGTTTTCAGTGTTCATTAAAATGTTTAAAATGTGGACACTTACCACGCTGCACTTTGGTCCTCCTCTCCTTCCCCAGACGACAAGCGTTACAGAACCACCCACCAAAAAAGGACCAAGCAGCGTGGTATCGGGCAGCAGCGATCTCAGGACTCCTGGACATGTGAGGCCGTTTTGGACGGCAAGGGTTGCTACACATGGGAGGAGATCCTGGCTGGAAGGGATCACCTCCCATGGGAACAGGTGGAGGCAGCCAGGAGAGCACAGCGCTTTGAGGGAACACGGCTGGCAAGGAAGCCCAAGAGGCAGCCCCAAAAATGTATTGGGGGGTGGGGTCACTCGGGGAGTGTGGCTTAGTCAGGTAGGAGACCTGAGACAACTCCCAGTGCTTACCGGAGAGCGAGAGGGACCGGGCAGGCACCGTGTTATGCTGTGAGGCGCGCACGGTGTCCCTGGTGTGTGTGCATAGCCCAGTGCGGTACATTGCAGCGCCTCGTATCAGCCGGGCAAGAGTGGGCATCGAGCCAGGTGCCATGAACCCGGCTCAGCGCATCTGGTCTCCAGTGCGTCTCCTCGGGCCGGTGTACATGGCACCAGCATTACGCATGGTGTCCCCGGTTCGCCAGCACAGCCCAGTGTGGGCTATTCCACCTCGCCGCACTAGCCTGGCTACTGGGAGCATTCAACCAAGGTTGGGCAGGCTCAGTGCTCAAGAGCTCCAGTGAGCCTTCACGGTCCGGTCTATCCGGTGCCACCTCCACGCACCAGCCCTCCTGTGGCAGCTGTCTCCTCCCTACAGGTGCTCCCGCCTGTCCAGCACTGCCAGAGCCTTCCTCCTGCCTGTCACATTCTGACCTTAGTTCCTTTGTTTTGTCTTTTGGTTTAGTATGGCCAGGGCGTGAGTTGGGTGGGTTGTCTATATTAGTTTGTTTATGATTGTCTATTTCTGTGTTTGGCCTGGTATGGTTCTCAATCAGAGGCAGCTGTCAATCGTTGAGAACCATATTTAGGTAGCCTGTTTTCCATTGTGTGTGGGTGGTTATTTTCTGTTTAGTGTTGTGTTGCACCTTACAGGACTGTTCGTTGGCTGTTTATTGTTGTCAGTGTTCATTAAAATATGGACACTTAACACGCTGCACCTTGGTCCTCCTCTCCTTCCCCAGACGACAAGCGTAACAACGAGTCTGAGTTTATTATGGTACAAGTGGCAGGCAAAAGGTAAGCCAAGGCAGGCAAAGTGTCGTGATCCAAATCAGAGTCAGGGAGGTACAGGCCGGCAGGCAGTGTCAGTACAGGCAGAAAGGTCAGAACTGGGAAAACTAGAGCACAGGAAACACACTTGTAGGACTTGCCGGGACAAGACGAATTGGCAACAGACAAACAGAAAACGCAGGTATAAATACACAGGGGATAAGGACAGGAGATGGGAGACACCTGGTGGGGGGTGAAGATAAGCACAAAGACAGGTGAAACAGATCAGGTTGTGACAACGGCTAAGGGCTGTTCTTAGAACATGGCTTACGGGCTGTTCTTAGAACATGGTTTACGGGCTGTTCTTAGAACATGGCTACGTGCTGTTCTTAGGACATAAGCCTTAGTTGTGGTATATTGGCCATATACCACAAGCCCCTGAGGTGCGTTATTGCTATTATAAATGGGTTACCAATGTTACCAAAACATTTATTTTTACTGCTCTAATTACGTTGATGACCAGTTAATAACAGCAATGAGGCACCTCGGTGGTTTGTGGTATATTGCCAGTATAGCATGGCTAAGGGCTGTATCCAGGCACTCCAGGCCATACACCACACTCCCTCGAAAGCCAGCCTTCTTGCTGAAATAAATCCAGTTTGCGCTTGTGCATAACTACAGAAAAATCTGACAGGTGAGTTTGAGTGATGAAAGTTGGACAGAGGATCTCGAAATCTCTGTGCAAGAAACACTTGGCCTAACTTAAAAAAACAAACGTTTGGTTATTGTTTGGCAGAAAACTGCAGGGGTTCAAACTGTAGAACCCAGTTCCTACATTTGAATATAAAAATTGATTTTAGTAAACAAAACTATCCTACATTTTATCTCTGGGACCCTCAGGATGACAAATCAGAGCCAGATTACTGAATGTAATAATAATAATATAATATATGCCATTTAGCAGACGCTTTTATCCAAAGCGACTTACAGTCATGTGTGCATACATTCTACGTATGGGTGGTCCCGGGAATCGAACCCACTACCCTGGCGTTACAAGCGCCATGCTCTACCAACTGAGCTACAGAACCACTAATGTAAGTACATTACTTACCTTCAGAGGTGAATGTTTCAAACCAGATGCCGTGATAAAAGTTTTTTGTTGTTGTGCACTTTCCTCAAACAATAACATGGTCGTTTTTCACTAATAGCTACTGTAAATTGGACAGTGCAGTTAGATTAACAAGCATTTAAGCTTTCTATACATATAAGACATCTCTATATCCTGGAAAGTTGGCTGTTACTTGCAACGTCATTCTAGTCACATTAGGGCACGTTAGCAACAACCTTCCCGGTATAGGGACACCGATCCGATTTATAGGCTATTTATTAAATCCGTTTGCCAGTTCCAGGTAAGCTACACAAATGGCACAAATTGATTTGCAATGACTCCAGTGATATGATTTCAATATATTTATTGTATCAAATGGTGGGCTACAGCACACTGCAATGGCACAGAAATAGCCTACTTGATGGCCAACAGAGGCAAATGTAGCCTATCATTCTCCACATTTACTGTCATTTTCATTGTGGACTTTTCCCATAACACAAGCATGCAAGGGAGTTTCATAACTTCCATAACTTCCATTTCAAATGTCCACTCGTGCAGCGCTCCAGACCCTATAAATGAGCCGTGGCAATTTTAGCATGCAAAAAAAAAAAAGTGGGATGCATGCCAGCAAAGCCACAACTCTAAACAATACATGAATTGCACTATAACAGTGACAAAAGGTGCCCACAAACTGTTAGGGCCTACACAAAGCTGTCCCAACAGCAGAGCCCCAACTCCTTATCACTCACTGCTGCACCTGGCTATCAGTTGAGCCTTGTCTGGCAGTGGAGCCTTGTCTGGCAGTTGAGCCTTGTCTGGCAGTTGAGCCTTGTCTGGCAGTCCATTCAGCCTCATTTACTGCTTTAAAAAAAACATAGCTGATATGGCTGACTTGCTTAAACAAATGTGGTTTTTAATGACAATTGAGATGTAGAAACTATGGCATAAGGGGACGGCAAGTGGATAAGAGGCAATCCCAGTGGGGAAAGGAGGGTGGCAGTGTCTGGAATCATTCTATGCTCCCTCTAACGTTGTTTCTATCTTAACCTATAGCCTCATTCTCCTCTCTGTGAGTTTGTCCAGGATTGGTTGTATTTATGGTTGGTTGTATGTAAATGACAATTTGATATATGCCCGTTGATATGGAGGATTGGTTTATGGTTCTGGGGTTTGAGAAAGGAGACAAAGCTGAACGATTAATTATGTCTATGCTGTCTGACTATGTGTGTCTTTGCTATAAAGGACCTCATTTGAAATGTGGAAGGGGCTCTCAGAGAATTCATGGTTAGACACTGAATTGCCTGAGAGTCACATGGCCCGTGTATCCTGGAAGGACATTGACCTCATCCCGTCAGTTGAGGATGCCTGGTCATTCTTTAAAAGTAACTTCCTCACCATTTTGGATAAGCATGCTCCGTTCAAAAAATGCAGAACCAAGAACAGATACAGCCCTTGGTTCACTCCAGACCTGACTGCCCTCGACCAGCACAAAAACATCCTGTGGCGGACTGCAATAGCATCGAATAGCCCCCGTGATATGCAACTGTTCAGGGAAGTCAGGAACCAATACACGCAGTCAGTCAGGAAAGCTAAGGCCAGCTTCTTCAGGCAAAAGTTTGCATCCTGTAGCTCCAACTCCAAAAAGTTCTGGGACACTGTGAAGTCCATGGAGAACAAGAGCACCTCCTCCCAGCTGCCCACTGCACTGAGGCTAGGAAACACGGTCTCCACCGATAAATCCATGATTATCGAAAACTTCAATAAGCACTTCTCAACGGCTGGCCATGCCTTCCGCCTGGCTACTCCAACCTCGGCCAACAGCTCCGCCCCCCCGTAGTTCCTCACCCAAGCCTCTCCAGGTTCTCCTTTACCCAAATCCAGATAGCAGATGTTCTGAAAGAGCTGCAAAACCTGGACCCGTACAAATCAGCTGGGCTTGACAATCTGGACCCGCTATTTCTGAAACTATCTGCCGCCATTGTCGCAACCCCTATTACCAGCCTGTTCAACCTCTCTTTCATATCGTCTGAGATCCCCAAGGATTGGAAAGCTGCCGCAGTCATCCCCCTCTTTAAAGGAGGAGACACCCTGGACCCAAACTGCTATAGACCTATATCCATCCTGCCCTGCCTATCTAAGGTCTTCGAAAGCCAAGTCAACAAACAGGTCACTGACCATCTCGAATCCCACCGTACCTTCTCCGCTGTGCAATCTGGTTTCCGAGCCGGTCACGGGTGCACCTCAGCCACACTCAAGGTACTAAATGATATCATAACCGCCATCGATAAAAGACAGTACTGTGCAGCCGTCTTCATCGACCTCGCCAAGGCTTTCGACTCTGTCAATCACCAAATTCTTATCGGCAGACTCAACAGCCTCGGTTTTTCGGATGACTGCCTTGCCTGGTTCACCAATTACTTTGCAGACAGAGTTCAGTGTGTCAAATCAGAGGGCATGCTGTCCGGTCCTCTGGCAGTCTCTATGGGGGTGCCACAGGGTTCAATTCTCGGGCCGACTCTTTTCTCTGTATATATCAATGATGTTGCTCTTGCTGCGGGCGATTCCCTGATCCACCTCTACGCAGACGACACCATTCTATATACTTTCGGCCCGTCATTGGACACTGTGCTATCAAACCTCCAAACGAGCTTCAATGCCATACAGCACTCCTTCCGTGGCCTCCAACTGCTCTTAAACGCGAGTAAAACCAAATGCATGCTTTTCAACCGATCGCTGCCTGCACCCGCATGCCCGACTAGCATCACCACCCTGGATGGTTCCAACCTTGAATATGTGGACATCTATAAGTACCTAGGTGTCTGGCTAGACTGCAAACTCTCCTTCCAGACTCACATCAAACATCTCCAATCAAAAATCAAATCCAGAGTCGGCTTTCTATTCCGCAACAAAGCCTCCTTCACTCACGCTGCCAAGCTTACCCTAGTAAAACTGACTATCCTACCGATCCTCGACTTCGGCGATGTCATCTACAAAATGGCTTCCAACACTCTACTCAGCAAACTGGATGCAGTCTATCACAGTGCCATCCGTTTTGTCACTAAAGCACCTTATACCACCCACCACTGCGACTTGTATGCTCTAGTCGGCTGGCCCTCACTACATATTCGTCGCCAGACCCACTGGCTCCAGGTCATTTACAAGTCCATGCTAGGTAAAGCTCCGCCTTATCTCAGTTCACTGGTCACGATGGCAACACCCATCCGTAGCACGCGCTCCAGCAGGTGTATCTCACTGATCATCCCTAAAGCCAACACCTCATTTGGCCGCCTTTCGTTCCAGTACTCTGCTGCCTGTGACTGGAACGAATTGCAAAAATCGCTGAAGTTGGAGACTTTTATCTCCCTCACCAACTTCAAACATCAGCTATCCGAGCAGCTAACCGATCGCTGCAGCTGTACATAGTCTATAGGTAAATAGCTCACCCTTTTTCACCTACCTCATTCCCATACTGTTTTTATACTGTTTTTATTTATTTACTTTTCTGCTCTTTTGCACACCAATATCTCTACCTGTACATGCCCATCTGATCATTTATCACTCCAGTGTTAATCTGCAAAATTGTATTATTCGCCTACCTCCTCATGCCTTTTGCACACATTGTATATAGACTGCCCATTTTTTTCTACTGTGTTATTGACTTGCTAATTGTTTACTCCATGTGTAACTCTGTGTTGTCTGTTCACACTGCTATGCTTTATCTTGGCCAGGTCGCAGTTGCAAATGAGAACTTGTTCTCAACTAGCCTACCTGGTTAAATAAAGGTGAAATAAAATAAAATAAAAAAACAGGATTGTGATAGAGCTCATATAATTAAAGATGGACTTTGATAACTAACTCTGACTTGTGTGTGTGGTTTGCTCCCATGATTTGGTAAATAGAGGAAATTTCCACGACACAGCATGGCCAATGTTGAATGTTTATCATTTCAAATTTGGAAAAGAGCCCCTTAATCCCAGATTTGGGACCACACAGCTACTTCACGGAATAGCAGGCTAGTTATTGCTTTGTAAATGCTTGCAGAGTTAGCCACTGTCACTGATTCCTTCCAAACCACTCATTGTTGAATTTGCGATTTCCAACTTGTTGTGTAATGCTTATGTCCAATGGCCGATGAGCACCTATATGTTTTTATCCATAATTTCCCTTAATTAGTTATCTTCATATGATAAGGATTAAAAACGATTTTCCAGTAGATTGTCGACTTGATTCATGATGATGACTGCTGGCTATGATTTTGAAAGTATGATGTTGACATGATCAGTCCAATCAAAGCTACTATACATATAACGATATTTGACATCCTCTTATTTGTGGCCAATGATCTTGAGTCTTCTTGGATGGGCATTTCTAATGTAACTCTATGGAAGCACCCAAGGGGCTAGAATCTTCTAGCTCTACCCTTAGACTTGGCGGTGACATAGTTTCCCCATGAGTGACAGACCACTGAGCCAATCACGGCGCAACACTCCATATTTTCTGCTGGCATTGCCCCTCCACCACAGAAAGCACTGAGCTAGGCTGAAACACCTGCATTTTGGAGCTGCCTTACTCAAGAAAACAAAAAAGACCATGTTTTTATGAGGCTTCATTAACTCAATTATATATATTTTTTTACATTGTTGGCAAACTGATATGTGACATGTATTAATGCAAAAAATTACATGCAAAACAGGCAAGGCCAAAAAAGATTTTATATATATATATATATATATATATATATATATATATATATATTTTTTTTTTTTTTTGCTAAATATGTGGGGCTCAAATGAGTAAAACACTTCGCTTGATACTGTTATCCATAAGCAAAGTCGACATTAGAATGCAATTTACTAAAACCACCGATGAGCGATTTTTTTCTAAAGAGCTTTTGTACGCCTAAAGTTGTTTTCAAATGATCAGATCTAGTGCGTTAATAGGTTTTATGGAAAAAGGGTGTCTCCATAATAACCAATTCAACGCCTCGATCACACCGACAGCGTCTTTGCATTTTGGTACAGCAGAAGTACATTAATTTCCAATGGAACACTGTATTTGCCTTGCAACATTGCATTGCAGAGGCAGTTACAGTGCTTTCTGTGTGGTGCATACATTGGATTCATGGAACGTAGGGTACAGCCCCCTAGGGTAACCCCCCCCTGTAATTCACATTAAAACCACAAAATGTCACCAAATTATTTCCCCAACACTTTCCCTGGCTGCCATTGCTCTTGCTCAACAAAAAATGTCCTCTGTGTCTTCATAACTTTGAGATATTTCAACAAAAACGATTTTGTGGTAAATTCATCACATTCTTTAAACATTTAAAACAGTTGTAGATTTATTCCAATGATGTTAGATCTATAATAGTTTTGTAAATATACAAGTAGGAAAGCCTTAAAATAAATAATCCACAGAAATAGTAGCAACTTCACGAGCAGTAAAAGCACTCCAGCTAGCTAGTTAGTATAAGCTGCTAGGGGTGCTAGCTAGGAACCTTACTACCAGATTGTCTGAGGTAAAATATATTAAAAAGAAAATGTAACTTATTTACAGTTGTAAATGTTTCCACTAGTGACTGATAGCTTTACAGTTAATGCTACTTTATAGCCTTTGAGCTATTTTACACAGCATTTTATATTATATAGCTAGCTATGTTTTTAAGAGAGAGCTTTTCAATTGGCATCTCTCCCCCTGTTTTCAGTCACAGGTGGGGACTGGATTAGGTGTGAGCAGTGCAGGAGGTGTGTTCATGAGTTGTGCTCCAATTTTACTGGGGGATAGCTTTATTTGTGACCTATGTAGAAATTAGAGTTGTGCAATAGAAGAGCATAAGATTGATGTAGCAACAATGTTACACTGGGTTAATTAGTGTTATTGTTATGTCATTTTAAAAACTGCTGGGATTAAATCTTGCATTATTCAAGTAATATTTAGTGCAATTGTACAATGGATTGTGTGGAAAAGGAACAAAGAAAGAACAAAGACAATTCATGTGCAAGTGAGTTAAAAGGAGGGACTTTACATCAAATCTCCTCATAGTGCAGATATTAATGGTGACATGCGCAACACCATTTCCCCTCCATATTCTATTTAAATAATTACAATAAGACAAGACACAATTGGGTAAAACCCTATGCCATAATCTTCTACCGGGATAACTGGCATGGGCCCTTTAAAAAAATAAAAAACATTTCATGAAATAACAAACAAAAAAAAGAGTAAACTGTAGCCATTTATTTCCCATTAAAGTTAATTCGCCTAGGCATGACCTTCATCCAAATACAACTTTTTTTTTGCCCCAAACGATGCTTTTTTGCATCAGCAACCTGACAATTGTTCTTGGGGGGGCTAGTACCCTATGCTTCAAACTGTATGTGCAGAAGGCTTGGCAGAAATGGTGACAGAAAGTGAATGTTGACACTAATTCATCCAGATAATGCTGCTTACCATTTTGCGCCATAACGTTATCGGTGTGATAGAGGCATAAATAGCCTAGCTAAAACTAGTAAAAAGTTGTCACAACACGTCTCTCTGTCTCCGTGTCAACATGTCTGTCTCCGTGACTCAGCAGCCTCAACTGCAGCACTCTCTCATGCCTTAATCACACCTACAGTGTCATTGCACAAAATGGTATGCAGCATCATCTGGATGTGTGCTACAAAAGTTCAACTTCTGCTACCGTTTCTGTCAAGCCTATGCATACCAGTTTGACGGATACTTTCAGAAACATCCAAGGTGTGCACCACACAGAACGCACTGCCTCTGTAACAATGCGGCAAGGCAAACGCAGCATTCAATTGGAAAAGAATGTACTTTTGGTGTACCAAAATGCAACGACCCTGTCGGTGTGATCCCACACCCCTCCCGCCCTCCCCCTCCCCACCCTTCACTCACTCAGTAACAGCCTGCTCATTGCCTGATAGTCAGCAGCAGCAGGTCACAGTGAAATATACAGTACCAGTCTAAAGTTTGGATACACCTACTCATTCAAAGGTTTTTCTTTATTTTTTTTATTGTTGAATAATAGTGAAGACATTAAAACTATGAAATTACATATGGAATGTTTTATTTTTATTTCACCTTTATTTAACCAGGTAAGCTAGTTGAGAACAAGTTCTCATTTACAACTGCGACCTGGCCAAGATAAAGCATAGCAGTGTGAACAGACAACAACACAGAGTTACACATGGAGTAAACAATAAACAAGTCAATAACACAGTAGAAAAAAAGAGAGTCTATTTACATTGTGTGCAAAAGGCATGAGGAGGTAGGCGAAGAATTACAATTTTTCAGATTAACACTAGAGTGATAAATGATCAGATGGTCATGTGCAGGTAGAGATACTGGTGTGCAAAAGAGCAGAAAAGTAAATAAATAAAAACAGTATGGGGATGAGGTAGGTAAATTGGGTGGGCTATTTACCGATGGACTATGTACAGCTGCAGCGATCGGTTAGCTGCTCAGATAGCAGATGTTTAAAGTTGGTGAGGGAAATAAGTCTCCAACTTCAGCGATTTTTGCAATTCGTTCCAGTCACAGGCTGCAGAGAACTGGAAGGAAAGGCGGCCAAATGAGGTGTTGGCTTTAGGGATGATCAGTGAGATACACCTGCTGGAGCGCGTGCTACGGGTGGGTGTTGCCATCGTGACCAGTGAACTGAGATAAGGCGGAGCTTTACCTAGCATGGACTTGTAGATGACCTGGAGCCAGTGGGTCTGGCGATGAATATGTAGCGGGGGCCAGCCGACTAGAGCATACAGGTCGCAGTGTAGTAACCAAAAAAAGTGTAAAACAAATCAAAATATATTTTATTTGATTTATTTCACCTTTATTTAACCAGGTAGGCAAGTTGAGAACAAGTTATCATTTACAATTATGACCTGGCCAAGATAAAGCAAAGCAGTTCAACACATACAACACAGTTACACATGGAGTAAAACAAACATACAGTCAATAATACAGTAGAAAAATAAGTCTATATACAATGTGAGCAAATGAGGTGAGATAAGGGAGCTAAAGGCAAAAAAATGGCCATGGTGGCGAAGTAAATACAATACAGCAAGTAAAACACTGGAATGGTAGATTTGCAGTGGAAGAATGTGCAAAGTAGAAATAATGGGGTACAAAGGAGCAAAATAAATAAATACAGTAGGGGAAGAGGTAGTTGTTTGGGCTAAATTATAGATGGGCTGTGGACAGGTGCAGTAATCTGTGAGCTGCTCTGACAGCTGGTGCTTAAAGCTAGTGAGGGAGATAAGTGTTTCCAGTTTCAGAGATTTTTGTAGTTCGTTCCAGTCATTGGCAGCAGAGAACTGGAAGGAGAGGCGGCCAAAGGAAGAATCGGTTTTGGGGGTGACCAGAGAGATATACCTGATTGGAGTGCGTGCTACAGGTGGGTGCTGCTATGGTGACCAGCGAGCGGAGATAAGGGGGGACTTTACCTAGCAGGGTCTTGTCGATGACCTGGAGCCAGTGGGTTTGGCGACGAGTATGAAGCGAGGGCCAGCCAACGAGAGCGTACAGGTCGCAGTGGTGGGTAGTATATGGGGTTTTGGTGACAAAATGGATGGCACTGTGATAGACTGCATCCAATTTATTGAGTAGGGTGTTGGAGGCTATTTTGTAAATGACATCGCCGAAGTCAAGGATCGGTAGGGTGGTCAGTTTTACGAGGGTATGTTTGGCAGCATGAGTGAAGGATGCTTTGTTGCGAAATAGGAAGCCAATTCTAGATTTAACTTTGGATTGGAGATGTTGAGTCTGGAAGGAGAGTTTACAGTCTAACCAGACACCTATGTACAGTGGGGCAAAAAAGTATTTAAGTCAGCCACCAATTGTGCAAGTTCTCCCACTTAAAAAGATGAGAGAGGCCTGTAATTTTCATCATAGGTACACTTCAACTATGACGGACAAAATGAGGAAAAGAAATCCAGAAAATCACATTGTAGGATTTTTAATGAATTTACTTGCAAATTATGGTGGAAAATAAGTATTTGGTCAATAACAAAAGTTTATCTCAATACTTTGTTATATACCCTTGTTGGCAATGACAGAGGTCAAACGTTTTCTGTAAGTCTTCACAAGGTTCTCATACACTGTTGCTGGTATTTTGGCCCATTCCTCCATGCAGATCTCCTCTAGAGCAGTGATGTTTTGAGGCTGTTGCTGGGCAACACGGACTTTCAACTCCCTCCAACGATTTTCTATGGGGTTGAGATCTGGAGACTGGCTAGGCCACTCCAGGACCTTGAAGCCACTCCTTCGTTGCCCGGGCGGTGGGTTTGGGATCATTGTCATGCTGAAAGACCCAGCCACGTTTCATCTTCAATGCCCTTGCTGATGGAAGGAGGTTTTCACTCAAAATCCCAAGATACATGGCCCCATTCATTCTTTCCTTTACACGGATCAGTCATCCTGGTCCCTTTGCAGAAAAACAGCCCCAAAGCATGATGTTTCCACCCCCATGCTTCACAGTAGGTATGGTGTTCTTTGGATGCAACTCAGCATTCTTTGTCCTCCAAACACGACGAGTTGTGTTTTTACCAAAAAGTTATATTTTGGTTTCATCTGACCATATGACATTCTCCCAATCTTCTTCTGGATCATCCAAATGCTCTCTAGCAAACTTCAGACTGGCCTGGACATGTACTGGCTTAAGCAGGGGGACACGTCAGGCACTGCAGGATTTGAGTCCCTGGCGGCGTAGTGTGTTACTGATGGTAGGCTTTGTTACTTTGGTCCCAACTCTCTGCAGGTCATTCACTAGGTCCCCCCGTGTGGTTCTGGGATTTTTGCTCACTGTTCTTGTGATCATTTTGACCCCACGGGGTGAGATCTTGCGTGGAGCCCCAGATCGAGGGAGATTATCAGCGGTCTTGTACGTCTTCCATTTCCTAATAATTGCTCTCACAGTTGATTTCTTCAAACCAAGCTGCTTACCTATTGCAGATTCAGTATTCCCAGCCTGGTGCAGGTTTACAATTTTGTTTCTGGTGTCCTTTGACAGCTCTTTGGCCTTGGCCATAGTGGAGTTTGGAGTTTGACTGTTTGAGGTTGTGGACAGGTGTCTTTTATACTGATAACAAGTTTATACAGGTGCCATTAATACAGGTAGAGTGATGGACAGAGGAGCCTCTTAAAGAAGAAGTTACAGGTCTGTGAGAGCCAGAAATCTTGTTTGTAGGTGACCAAATACTTATTTTCCACCATCATTTGCAAATAAATTCATTAAAAATCCTACAATGGGATTTTCTGGATTTTTTTCTTCTCATTTTGTCTGTCATAGTTGAAGTGTACCTATGCTGAAAATTACAGGCCTCTCTCATCTTTTTAAGTGGGAGAACTTGCACAATTGGTGGCTGACTAAATACTTTTTTGCCCCACTGTATTTGTAGTTGTCCACATATTCTAAGTCAGAACCGTCCAGAGTAGTGATGCTGGACGGGCGGGCAGGTGCAGGCAGCGATCGGTTGAAAAACATGCATTTAGTTTTACTTGTATTTAAGAGCAGTTGGAGGCCACGGAAGGAAAGTTGTATGACATTGAAGCTCGTCTGGAGGGTTGTTAACACAGTTTCCAATGAAGGGCCAGAAGTATACAGAATGGTGTCGTCTGCGTAGAGGTGGATCAGAGAATCACCAGCAGCAAGAGCGACATCATTGATGTATACAGAGAAGAGAGTTGGCCCAAGAATTGAACCCTGTGGCACCCCCATAGAAACTGCCAGAGGCCCGGACAACAGGCCCTCCGATTTGACACACTGAACTCTATCAGAGAAGTAGTTGGTGAACCAGGCAAGGCAATCATTTGGGAAACCAAGGCTGTTGAGTCTGCCGATGAGGATATGGTGATTGACAGAGTCGAAAGCCTTGGCAAGGTCAATGAATATGGCTGCACAGTATTGTTTCTTATCGATGGCGGTTAAGATATCGTTTAGGACTTTGAGCGTGGCTGAGGTGCACCCATGACCAGCTCTGAAACCAGATTGCATAGCGGAGAAGGTGCGGTGGGATTCGAAATGGTCGGTAATCTGTTTGTTGACTTTGCTTTCGAAGACCTTAGAAAGGCAGGGTAGGATAGATATAGGTCTGTAGCAGTTTGAGTCAAGAGTGTCACCCCTTTGAAGAGGGAGATAACCGCAGCTGCTTTCCAATCTTTGGGAATCTCAGACAACACAAAAGATTGGTTGAACTGGCTAGTAATAGGGGTTGCAACAATTTCAGCAGATCATTTTATAAAGAAAGGGTCAAGATTGTCTAGCCCGGCTGATATGTAGGGGTCCAGATTTTGCAGCTCTTTCAGAACATCAGCTGACTAGATTTGGGAGAAGGATAAATGGGGAAGGCTTGGGCGAGTTGCTTCGGGGTGTGCAGTGCTGTTGACTGGGGTAGGGGTAGCCAGATGGAAAGCATGGCCAGCTGTAGAAAAATGCTTATTGAAATTCTCAATTATGGTGGATTTATCGGTGGTGACAGAGTGTCCTATCCTCAGTGCAGTGGGCAGCTGGGAGGAGGTGTTCTTATTCTCCATGGACTTTACAGTGTCCCAGAACTTTGAGTTTGTGTTGCAGGAAGCAAATTTCTGCTTGAAAAAAGCGAGCCTTGGCTTTTCTAACTGCCTGTGTAAATTGGTTTCTAACTTCCCTGAAAAGTTGCATATCACGGGGGCTGTTCGATGCCAATGCAGAACACCATAGGATGTTTTTGTGTTGGTTAAGGGCAGTCAGGTCTGGAGAGAACCAAGGACCTTATCTGTTCCTGGTTCTAAATGTGTGTATGCTTTTTTAAGATGTTGAGGAAGACATTTTGTTTTTAAATAACCGGGCATCCTCTACTGATGGGATGAGGTCAATGTCCTTCCAGGATACCCGGGCCAGGTCGATTAGGAAGGCCTGCTCGCTGAAGTGTTTCAGGGAGCGTTTGAGTGGAGGTCGTTTGACCGCTGACCCATTATGGATGCAGGCAATGAGGCAGTGATCGCTGAGATCTTGATTGAAAACAGCAGAGGTGTATTTAGAGGGCAAGTTGGTTAGGATGATATCTATGAGGGTGCCAGTGTTTATGGCATTGGGGTGGTACCTGGTAGGTTCATTGATTTTTGTGTGAGATTCAGGGCATCAAGCTTAGATTGTAGGATGGCTGGGGTGTTAAGCATGTCCCAGTGTAGGTCAACTAGCAGCACGAGCTCTGAAGATAGATGGGGGGGTAATCAGTTCACATATGATGTCCAGAGCACAGCTGGGGGCAGAGGGTGGTCTATAGTAGACGGCAATGGTGGGAGACTTGTTTTTAGAGAGGTGGATTTTTAAAAGTAGAAGTTTGGGTGCAGACCTGGATAGTAGGACATAAGTCTGCAGGCTATCTCTGCAGTAGATTGCAACACCGCCCCCTTTGGTCGTTCTATCTTGTCTGAAAATCTTGTAGTTAGGGATGGAGATTTCAGAATTTTTGGTGGTCTTCCTAAGCCAGGATTCAGACACGGCTAGGACATCCGGGTTGGCAGAGTGTGCTAAAGCAGCGAATAAAACAAACTTAGGGAGGAGGCTTCTAATGTTAACATGCATGAAACCAAGGCTATTACAGTTACAGAAGTCATCAACAGAGAGCGCCTGCGGAATAGGAGTGGAGGTAGGCACTGCAGGGCATGGATTCACCTCTACATCACCAGAGGAACAGAGGAGGAGTAGGACAAGGGTACAGCTAAAAGCCGTGAGAATTGGTCGTCTAGGACATCTGGAAGAGAGTAAAAGGAGCAGGTTTCTGGGGGCGATAAAATAGCTTCAAGGTATAATGTACAGACAAAGGTATGGTAGGATGTGAATACAGTGGAGGTAAACCTAGGCATTGAGTGATGATGAAAAAGATATTGTTTCTAGAAACATCATTGAAACCAGGTGATAACATTGCATGTGTGGGTGGTGGAAGTGAAAGGTTGGATAAGGTATAATGAGCAGGGCTAAAGGCTCTACAGTGAAATAAGCCAATAAACACTAACCAGAACAGCAATGGACAAGGCATATTGACATTAAAGAGAGGCATGCTTAGTCGAGTGATCATAAGGGTCCAGTGAGTAGTGAGGTTGGTTGGGGTCACGGCGATTCAGACAGCTAGCCGAGCCATGGGTAGCAAGCTGGCAGAGGATGGAGGTCTGTTTTTAGCCACCTCGTGCGTTTCCGTCGGTAGATTGGTGGGGTTCCGTGTGGTAGAGGGGACCAAGCCAATTGGCAAAATAGATATAGTTATAGTGACCCAAGAAAATTGTCCGATGGACATATTCAGATAGCGGCCGATAAGACCGCTAACGATTAGCTAACGATAGCCACCTTTGCCTTGATAACAGCTTTGTACACTCTTGGCATTATTTCAACCAGCTTCATGAGGTAGTCACCTGGAATGCATTTCAATTAACAAGTGTGCCTTGTTAAAAGTCAATTTGTGGAATTTCTTTCCATCTTAATGCGTTTGAGCCAATCAGTTGTGTTGTGACAAGGTAGGGGTGGTATATTTGGTAAACGACCAAGTCCATATCATGGCAAGAACAGCTCATATAGAGAAATGACAGTCCATCATTACTTTAAGACATGAAGGTCAGTCAATCCGGAAAATGTCAAGAACTTCTTCAGGTGCAGTCGCAAAAACCATCAAGTGCTATGATGAAACTGGCTCTCATGAGGACCGCCACAGGAAAGGAGGACCCAGAGTTACCTCTGCTGCAGAGGATAAGATCATTGAGTGACCAGCCTCAGAAATTGACACACATCTCAACATGAGCTGTTCAGAGGAGACTGTGTAAATCAGGCCTTCATGGTCGAATTGCTGCAAAGAAAGCA
Source organism: Oncorhynchus keta (assembly GCF_023373465.1). Taxonomy (NCBI): domain Eukaryota; kingdom Metazoa; phylum Chordata; class Actinopteri; order Salmoniformes; family Salmonidae; genus Oncorhynchus; species Oncorhynchus keta. The sequence goes on along the minus strand of NC_068439.1, from coordinate 50,057,396 downwards.
CTACTAAAGGACACCAATAATAAGAAGAGACTTGCTTGGGCCAAGAAACACAAGCAATGAACATCAGACTGGTGGAAATCTGTCCTTTGGTCTGACGAGTACAAATTTGACATTTTTGGTTCCAACCGTCGTGTCTTTGTGAGATGCAGAGTAGGTGAACAGATGATCTCTGCATATGTGGTTACCACTGTGAAGCATGGAGGAGGTGTGATGGTGTGGGGTTCTTTGCTGATGATACTGTCAGTGATTTATTTAGAATTCAAGGCACACTTAACCAGCATGGCTACAACAGCATTCTTCAGTGATACTCCATCCCATCTGGTTGGCGCTTAGTGGGACTATCATTTGTTTCTCAACAGGACAATGACACAACACACCTCCAGGCTGTGTAAGGCCTATTTGAACAACGAGGGTGATGGAGTGCTGCATCAGAAGACCTGGCCTCCACAATCACCGGGCCTCTACCCAATTGAGATGGTTTGGGATGAGTTGGACAGCAGAGTGAAGGAAAAGCAGCCAACAAGTGCACAGCATATGCGGGAACTCCTTCAAGACTGTTGGAAAAGCATTCCAGGTGAAGCTGGTTGAGAGAATGGCAAGAGTGTGTAAAGCTGTCATCAAGGCAAAGGGTGGCTCCTTTGAAGAATATAAAATATATTTTGATTTGTTTAACACTATTTTGGGGTACTACACGATTTCATATATGTTATTTCATAGTTGTGATGTATTCCCTATTATTCTTTAATGTAGAAAATAGTAAAAATAAAGAAAAACCCTTGAATGAGTAGGTGTGGCCAAACTTTTGTCTGGTACTGTATATTTATTTTAAGAGAATTGTCATGGCAGCCGTCTTACAATTTAGAAATAGCCCCAAAACCCGCCACCCGCATCCAATAGATTTTCTCCAACGACATCTGGGAAAATGTGAACATACAGTAGAAGCACTGCTGTCGCAGCAGGAGTTTCAGCCGTTCTTCATAACTCAGTGGTTCCAGCACCAGTGATGTAATCCTTTAAAATGGATACGCGACTGCAGCTGAGACGCTTACCATATGGTGGAAATGTCATCTTCCGTGTCTCAAAAACAGATCTTGCTCCCAATTAGTTTTCTTTAGAGGCACAGAGTAGGGTAGATAATTTGGCAATTTAGTATTCAACCAAAAAACATGATGATGTTCTCTTAGATACATTATGGGTGCGTTTGTAAATTCACTCTGGCTATCTACTCAGATTTCAGAGCAATCTCGTCTGAGTGTGCCAGAGCGCAGAATAACTGATGAATTAAAGAAAGCACAACACCCGATGAATATGGCCAGTGTCAGTCAACTCTGCAAAAAAACGTAATTAAATTGTTGCCAACAGCATAATTACAGTCCCCAGTGCTCTCTATTACATGAAAACAGCCTAACCAGCTATGCTAGGGCGAGTAAAATGGTCAGAGTGAGGTTCTCTCATTTGTGTCTGGAAGTAGCTAGCAAGCTAGCCAGCTTTAACCAGTTAGCTTCGCTGCTTGACTGCACTTGTGAGGTCAGAACGCTTGGATCAACCCTACTCCTCGGCCAGAGGGTCCAGTGCAGAGTGCGCTCTGAACGCTCATTTATAAATGCCCAGAGCGCACTCTGGCACTCCAGGGTGAATTTACCAATGCACCCTTAATGATATTTTCCCATACTGTCCCATATTCATTGATTATGCGTGTACAATAGCTTTGGTCCAGTTTTTCGCAAGTACTCATTAAATTGTTGCTCGTGGTTGTAGTAAATTATCCTCTAATTACACAATGTGCTTTTGTTTACATTGTGAACTAGCTAGAGTTTCTGCTAGATAGCTTCTTGACTTCATTAAATCTTAGTACAATAACCAGTGGTGTATAGTCGAGGCCATATGCTACCAAAAATCTACTTTCTCTCTCATTATTTCAATTCACAAGATAGAATGAATGCGATTATTGAGTTTGAACGCTGCCATTAGACGTGATGCAACGCAAGCGCAACACAGGCAGTGTAGCAGCCTTCAATGATTTCAAAGGAAGGATTTACTCTGGCAATGCCGGACTCCCAATGGTTATAGCGTAACAGGGCCGTAAAACTGCTAGACTGCACCTTGCGGGGAAGGGTAAAAACATTCCCTGAACTTGTGAATCGTCTGTTTTGATGCATTTTCTCAACTTCACCACAGCGTGTCAGTAAAACGGACTACTGTCAGACTTGATCATTGATGAGGCCAAGAGTTCCTGGAAGCAGGATCAGCAGAATGCTGAGGTATGTGGGAAAAACCTGCAGCTCATGCAGAACAGCACAGAACTCCTGCCTTTGTATTAACAACCATGGCTCGGTTCCAAATCGGCCCCTAGCACCTACCTACCCGGCTAGCCCTTCCCCTGGGCACTCCATGTATACTGAACAAAAATATAAAACGCAACATGACACGATTTTAAAGATTTGACTGAGTTACAGTTCATATAAGGAAATCAGTCATTTGAAATTAATTCACTAGGCCCTAATGAATTAATTTCACATAACTGGGAATACAGATACAGTATGCATCTGTTGGTCATAGATACTCTAAGAAAAAGGTCAGGCCGTGGATCAGAAAACCAGTCAGTATCTGGTGTGACCACCATTTGCCTCATGCAGCGGGACATATCTCCTTTGCATAGAGTTGATCAGGTTGTTAATTGTGGCCTGTGGAATGTTGTCCCACTCTTCAATTGCTGTGTGAAGTTGCTGGATATTGGCGGGAACTGGAACACGCTGTTGTACACGTTGATCCAGGATATCCCAAAAATGCTCAATGGGTGACATGTCTGGTGAGTATGCAGGCTGAAGAAGAACTGGGCCATTTTCATCTTCCAGGAATTGTATACATCTCCTTGCGACATGGGGCCATGCAACATCATGCGGTGATGGCGGCGGATGAATGGCATGACAGTGGGCCTCAGGATCTCGTACCGGTATCTCTGTGCATTCAAATTGCCATCGACAAAATGCAATTGTGTTCATTGTCCGTAGCTTATGCATGCCCATACCATAACCGCACCACGACCACAGGGCACTGTGTTCACAATGTTGACACCAAATCCCTTGCCCACACAATGCTATACACGTGGTCTGCGGTTGTGAGGCCGGTTGAACGTACTGCCAAATTCTCTAAAACGACATTGGAGGCAGCTTATGGTAGAGAAATGAACATTCAATTCTCTGGCAACCGCTCTGGTGGACATTCCTTCAGTCAGCATGCAAATTGCATGCTCCCGCAACACTTGAGACATCTGTAGCATTGTATTGTGTGACAAAACTGCACATTCTATAGTGGCCTTTTATGGTCCCCAGCACAAGGTGCACCTGTGTAATGGTCATGCTGTTTAATCAGCTTCTTGATATGCCACACCTGTCAGGTTGATTGATTATCTTGACAAAGGAGAAATGCTCACTAACAGGAATGAAATACATGTTTGTGCACCAAATTTGAGAGAAATAAGCTTTTTGTGCATATGGAACATTTCTGGGATCTTTTATTTCAGCTCATGAAACATGGGACCAACACTTTACATGTTGTGTTTATATTTTTGTTCAGTATCTAAAATGATTGCTCAGATAGCCTAATCTTTCTCACAAGTATTGACAAGCAATAAACTATTGCCTAATCTCATATCGACCCTTAAAGGAATAATCCACTCAAAAACAATATTTAGGTATTTTTGAAGGACTGTTCATAGTCCCAAAATGTTTTAAATGTCAGCAATCAAGTTTTCAAGATATAGGACGTTCAAAAAGCAAATTGTAACTTGCCTTGATGATACGTTTTGCATCTTATATTATTTAATTTAGAAGAATCTCAAAAACGCTTTGAAACAAAAACAATAATTAAGTAATTGATAATTTATGGGCTGCATGGTAAGATAGTGGAGTTGAGACAGTCTGTATCTGAGCACAGTCTTCCCCCTCAAAGTCTCTGGCTCGTCTGAATGCCCCGATGAAGCTGGTTTGAACAAGGGGGATGGTGGTCACCTCCAGCAGGAGGGGAAGACCGGAGGACAGATCCGAAGCCATTGATCAAGGCACCCCATCATCCCCAGCCGCTCTGTGGTAAACCACTCCCTAAAACATTCTGTAGTACCAACCTGGGTGATGCCAGGTGCCGCTAGGGCGCCAGAAGCTCACTGCACATCAGTAACAGGAAAAGTTTAATAACCACTTGAGAGATTAGCAGCTCAATTTCAACAAGCCTCCGCCACTTCTTACTTCAAATAAAAACAATACTGGGCACCGACGTCAGTTCAACGTCTAGTTTTGATTTACATTTGGTTGAGTTGTCAACTAATGTGAATTCACAGTAAAATTAGGTTGAAAGTTGGGTGAAAAAAATATCCAGGTTTCCACTTTGATTCAACGGCTTCACGTAGATTTTTTAGGGTTGAAATGACATGGAAACATTGATTCCACAAGTTGTTGCCCAGTGGGTAGTAATGATCCTTTCAGGTCATTTAGAAAACCAACTGGCTTGGTCTTCAAACTCAATGGATCAATATAACCAACACTTAATCAGATTACAAAATATAGAGTAGAAACTAAAATACCACTAAATCACAATTTACTTTTTGAAAGTCCTATATCTTGAAAACTTGATTGCTGACATGCGGGACTATTATCAGCAGTGCACTATTGAAAAAAAAAAACTAAATACAGTTGGATGTGGAATGGGATTATTCCTTCAATCCCTATACACTTGTGGAGATCAGAGGTGTTAGTATTATGGCAATAGCACCACCTTGCCCTTTGATAGACTAGGTGGAAGTTTCACCATATTGCTTATACCAATAAATCAGATCTCCAGAAGTGCACAGGGGTCAATTTAGGTTTGAGCCCATGTCTCCAGTATTATGCAAGCAATTTTTTTTTTTACCACACTCACAAGAAACACTCCGGGCTCACATCTGGGGATCTATTCACTAGGAAACAAACAGGGAGGGACCTACCTGAATTTGCCCCCAAAAAAAAAAAAATTTTTTTTTTTATTGCAAATGCAACATTTTGGACAAATGATTACACCCCAGGCCTAGAAAAGGAATGAGAAAAGTAAAAAATGGATTTGGGATGACCGTTTTATTGTGGGCCATTGAAATACATGGGTGTAAATATCAACAAAGAAAGTTCATGGTTGACGGACGCCTGTACATTACATTTTAACAAAGAAACTGATGGTCACACTGGCGATTTCATTTGATGTGTTTCAGTATTCCAACAGAGACAGGCTCGCAGTGAATCAACGGTAGGGACACGTTTCTCTACAAGGGGACAATCCATATAAAAGAAAGCAACTCATGACTAAAAGTTAAATTGGTTAACACTTTTAAATCACACCTCTATCAAGGTCTACATCATTTCAATACAGCCATACAATACAAGTATACAAGATTTTTTAATGGTTAGAAGGAATACAACCAAAAGTAGGGATGAATATGCAAACCAAAACTTTTTACAGAAAATACTATTTGAAGCTATGTGATGGTACAGTAAGTCTTGTCTGAGGGACTATCATATGGTAAGCGGATCTCAATAATAATCAAATTCTCTTACTGAACACATCCCAAAATAAGTGTACAATATGCACACTTGGAGAAATAGAAAATTAAAAGCTATGCAGTAGATATGAAGACCGGTCAGTGGAAATTCATTTAAAGTGGGAAAACAAACAGATTGCTCCCTCCCTCTCACAGCTCCATTGTAGAAAGAATAGTCTCTGATGTTTGTCCACGAGTTCCATATTTCTGGCAACAACATGATGCCACTATGAAGGGAGGAGAGAGAGGGGATGGGAGGAGGGTTTACTATTTTTCAAGAGTGCCGCTGTACGTTACTCAGCCTATCCAATAGGAGAAGAAGAGGGGGGGGGAGAATTTCAGTACCTTCTGAATTTCTTTAGTCTTTATTCTTCTCCCCCCCCCATTTGTTTCTTTCCTCAAAGGACGTTGACGTGTGGTGTCATTAAGATGCTGCTGTGGGGGTGGGATTTGGGGCAGGTCGGAGGGCTCTCATTGGTTGTTTTTAGCTTTGGCATGTGTGAGGATGTGAGACTTGAGGTTGGTTGACTGGGCAAACTTCTTATTGCAGCCGTCGAAGGGGCATACGTAGGGCCGGTCTCCGGTGTGGATACGAACGTGTGTGCGCAGGTTAAAGTCCAGCGAAAACCTCTTCCCACAGCCCTCAAAAGTACACTGCACACAGAAAGGAGACCATGGATGGACAACAAGAAACATTTATTAGGATATACAAATTAATAGTAAGTGTGTGCAGTTAAATTCAGTGCTCAACATGCATTAGTCTTTTTGGGTCAATGTCCTAGCAAAATTTACGCAGACCCTCAATGCAAGTTAAGGGACTTATTTTAAATTTGTGAATAAACCCCACGGCAAAAATGTTACACTACAGTGTCAAACACAGAGTACTTGTGAGGGTTTCTCCTTTATGTGAGTGTGTGTGTCTGGGTATTGTACCTGGAAGGGTTTCTCCCCTGTGTGAACGAGTTGGTGGCGTTTGAGTTTAGAGCTCTCTACGAAGGCCTTGCCACACTCGGCACAAACGTGCACGCGAGGCCCGTGGGTGTGGAGATGCTTCCTCATCGCCGAGTTGTCCCTGAACATCTTAGTACAGCCCTGAGTGAGAGAGTTCCGTTATTGAGCCATGTGGGACACCTTACGGTTCAATGGGGACCAAGACAACTGTCAAGTCGGGCATAAACTGAGAAAGAGACCGGGTAGGAAAGATACTGCTGGAAACTGACTACTTACTTTATGAGGGCAGGCTATCGTCCTGGGAGCGTCATCTTCTTTTATCTTCCTCGGCTTCATCCTGAGAAAACATCAGATATGGAGGTAACTTTCATCCTACTGCATTCACAGGAAACAGAACTCAAATAATGTTGCCCATATACAAAATTCAAGTAACCATGTTCAATTTCTAACCAAATAATATAAACCAGCACCCATGGAAGAGTTTCAGCATGGCTGAAACAGCCGGTTCCCTCCTTTCACTGTGTCCAGGTGCTCTGTGTCAGTGCGTGGGTTGAAGTCTAGAACTTACCGCACTGGGCTCTGACCATAGGGACCCGCAGAGTTACTGAAGGGGCTAAGAACACAACATCCAAACGGGAGTCAGAAAGAGCTCATCACTCCCTTTAGGAAGGAGATTAGGCTATATACCTCCGACATCTACTACAGGAAAGCTGCCACATCAAGTGCTACCTTCCAAGACTTGAGTAGCCAGGCAACATGAAGAGAATCACAAATCCTGGCATCTTGCTAAATACCACTTTACAAGGTGTGCCACAATTATTTGTGTGTTAGAGCTTAGACTATGCAATAGTTGTGTGTGTTCATTGTATAGATCCTTGATGGACAGGTGAGTTTAAACAGACAGACACTGACCTGGCGAACTCTGCCAGCTGTTTGGGGTCTGACAGGTCGATGCCAGGTATCCCTCCAGGGGGCAGCTTCTTCCCAGTCATGTATTCAGAGTAGTCCGGAGGGGAATTGTCACCAATTATCTGTTCTTCAACAACCGACTCATGGTCGATGTCTTTTTTGTCATCTAGGATACAATGCAGGGACTTAACCGAAAATAGCCTTACAAGACCGGGGTACACCATCGCAGTTTGAAAACAGTCATGTTAACAACAATACTGCAGCAATATTTCTAGACAGTGTACCTAGTCTGGCTGTGTTATTACCAAAAGTAAATACAATGTATACAATCATGCATTACCTTGATCCCCCTGCACCAGCCAAAATAATGTCTAGCCCTGATGGTAGTCGCATATTTATTTTTTGTAGCCACATTATAATGGGTTTACTCGCAAGCGAACGGGGGACTAATTCTAATGTATCAATCATGCATAGTCCAAATGCGGATACACGTTGCTCATGCAATACTGGAAGGGTCTTCGTGTTTAGGAACGTCTTACTTGTGTTGGAAACTCGCTAGCTGTAACTTATAGAACATTTGTTAACAGTAACAGAGCTAATATATATATATATATATTTTTTTAAGCAAGCTAACGTTAGCTGGTTATGCAGACGAAAAGTGTGTGCATCAATGCGTGGGCGTAGACTAGAAAGGTGACTCGTTTTTAAGCAAACAAATATATTTTCCCAGCTATTTAAAATCTAAGTTTAAAACTCAACTGCTGCTAAATTAAAGGGTTACTGATCTAGATAATCACGGCGGCAGCTAACTAATTGTCCGCATAGCCAACTAGCTAGTTAACCGAGTGGAAAATAGCTAACTGGCTACGCCACCGCGGCCTAGTCTCTGGAGCCAACAGCGCGCTTGCTCCCCCAACCGCCGCCATCTTCGCCCCGCCGCTCTATCGCCATTTTTTCGGGCCGCCATACTGGTTCTCGGGGAACATGGCGGCGCCCATCAACATCTAAAAACATGGCCTCCCTTCATAACAAAAACATTTCAACCTAACCGACAGGCAATTCTGCACCGAAAACAACTCAAAGTGATCCCGACCGTGGCCTGGTGAACTACCCGAGGAAATAGACTGGTGCAGAAGGACAACGCCCTGCAACAAGGCCCCTTGCACAGGCTAACGAACAATGCCGGGAGCGAGAAACACTTTTCGAATTGACAGATTACATACAACCGACCACTTACCCGAAGCCCACATTGTAACAGAGAATTCCCCCTCCAGAGTCTTTATTTGCACCTGCTTCTGTTCCCATTTTCTACCGCTTGCTTCTGCAGCACCCAAATAGCTCTTTTTCCCCGCTTTCTTGCCACTGCCGCCTCCCCCCCTCTTCATCCGACCCACCGAGCTTTTCCCGGCCACAGTCACCAGAGTCTGTTCGATGTACTCGTCTTCGACGCCGGGTGCTGGGACGGGGATGAGGATTTGATCCTCGTAACTCCCGTCCGCATGCATATCCGAATCATCCCCGCCAACAACTTCCTCTCTTGTCTGCACTAGGATCACTTCTTGATGGTGGTGGTGGATCGAATTCGGGTCGTCTGATACCAGCGGCTGAAGTGCTATCATCGGCTGGTCATCATCGTCGTCGTCGTCCTCGTCGTCGTCTTCTTCCCCGACCACCGTAGTCTCTATAGTCTCCACTGGTATCGTTTCCACCTCTATCTCGTGCAACTCCACTATTTCGGCCGGCATCTCCGAGCCGTCCGCCTCAATATACAGCGTATCGCCGGATGCCATGTTGAATTCCGCCAGCTTGCTTCTCACGCACCCTGTGCTGTGTTCGTTTGCCCAACAAACACACCCCCTGTTCCGGTTCTCTCTCTCTCTACGATAACGCAAATAGCTATCTAACTCAATTCCGTCCCACACCACCAATTCCCGTTGCCACTATGCCCTAAAAAAAAAAAAAAAAAAAAAGAACATCGCGAGACTTCTGGAACAGGGTGTCTGGTGAGGGATATGTTTAGACCAAAAAATAAAATGAATCACATATGAATTAATAAATTAATGGCTTGGTGAATATTTTTTTGGTTGCTAAAACATGAAGGGCCACAAAGACCAACTCACTGCTATGCGTAATGCAACATAAGACATTAAATAGTTTTCTCAATGCAGAAAATGACTATTTCATAGACCGAGGTTTTCCAAACTCAGTCATGGGGCACCCTAAAGGAGCATGTTTTTTTTTGCCCTAGCACTACACATCTGATTCAAATAATCAAAGCTTTATGATGAGTTGGGGGGGGGCAGCACCGAGTTTGGGAAGCCCTAGTAGAGAAGCGGCCACCTCAAATACCCACGGGCATTTGGCCCATCTAATCCTATAGATGTATTTCATACCGTTTCATATACTTCTTGAATATTACCCTACACATCCAAAGGGAAATACTGCCCTTGATTTAGGTTTGTTGGGTTTTCTACAAATACACCTTTTACTGTAAAGTAGGTTACTCTATACACAGTAGCTGGTCTTTGACCTCTTTCCTAATCTGACCTCCAGATGGCGGTATATACATGGGGACCAAATCCAACAAAATCCACATTCCAGACAGTATATTGTATTGTCTCTTGTGGTGCAGTCATGTATCTGCAATACCTATCCCGCCTACTGCCTGCAAGAGTCTATTCTTATCAGGATCTCCTTTATGTAGAGAATCATTCAACCCTATACATTGCACTGCTCTAAATTGATCCCCAATGAATTCGAACCCAGGATAGTATTATGTGTTGTTACAAAGTAAAACCGAAAGGAACCGATAGACCAAATGATGTACATAGCGGCCCATAGTGTATGAATACACAGTCTGACTAGGTGAATACTTGAGAATGAACACCGAATCAAGCAGTTAATCAAGCACAACTAAAAAAATCAAACAGACAAAACTCTCACAATCAGAGACCACTTTGTGTATCCAAGACATTGTTCACAGTTTTATTTGAATTCATTTTTAATGTAGTGTGTGTCGTTTTAAAAATTTTAAACCAGGAAGCACTTGGTCATAAAAGTAAATAATAAAACGAACAATACTTACTCTTGCAGCCAATAAACATTTTTAACAACATCATCACAAATACTCTGGTGTATTGATGTTTTCCTTTTCATAAGATTGCAATATCCAAAGAGCAATAGTTTATATACCACCCTCCCTTTCAGGTTAAAGACCTGTTTTTAAAAATCTTTCAGTCAGTGATTCCACACACACACGCACACACACACACACACACACACACACACACACACACACACACACACACACACACACACACACACACACACACACACACACACACACACACACACACACACACGCACACACGCACACACACACACACGCAAAACTGTGTTGGCGAAAAAGGATACAAAACTCTTCAAAAAATCTCAAGGTCAGGTCATGAGAAAGAAATCCGTATGTGCATATTATTGTATTTTAAAACAAAACCAAAAGGAAAAAAAAAATACAATATAAAATATAAAAGGCTGACATAAAATGATGTGTTATTATTATCATCATCCATATCATTATCATGATTATTTTGTCATTTTTACTATTGCCATCACTTAAACTACTACGATTCATGTTCACACCATTACATCTACAATAATAAAAATAATAGTCATTATAATGACAATGGGAGTAATAATAACCCCAAACAACATTTTTTTTAAAAACAAAACAATAAACTCCTAAAAAAACAAACAAGAGGTTACTTCATTGAGTTGAATAAATGTTGCCTTTTAGACTGGAAAAAAAGAACAGCAAACATGGGTTACCGATGGACAGATCGAAGGGCAAAAGAGAGAGAAAACCTAAACCAAAGAAACAGAGAAAAGCAGTGAGAGTGTCCATCCGTCCTATTCTTCCAAACCAAACGTAACATTCCTGTAGTCTTACAGCAACATTGTTACGTTGCTACAACATCACAGCAATGTACAATAAATAAAAGGTCGTAGTCCGGGCCTTTGATCCTCTCCTTGCTTCCTAACAGTAGTTGGCGTGGGGGACGATGGTTCCAAAAGCTGGGGTCACATGAAAGATTATGTCGTACTGATTCTGCTCAGTTCTTGTCTAATGGCTGGAAGAGAGAAGTGACACACACGAGGAGAGTTACAGGCCATGTCATAAACATAAAAGGTGCTGTCAAAGCCCAATAATAGTATATTAGCATTATTAGTTACAGTTTCTCTGTTTCTGATGCTCTCTGGTGGATAATATGTCTCACTTCTCCCTCTCTAACAATAACAAGCACATTTGATCAGGTACAAACGTATGTGTAGGAAACTACACTCAATTTCCCCATGGAGACATTCTCTGGCGAGGTGAGCGAGGATGACGTACCATCAATGATCTCATCCTTCACCTTGTGCAATTCACGAACGACTTCTTCCAAGATTTCCTGTTTCAAGGACAAACGAGTTAACCGTGACAGGTATAATGCCTCTTCAGATTTACAAAGCGTATGTGCCACCGACTGATTGCAGGCCACCTTACCTGCTTCATTCTGTCAAAGTCTAAGGCGTCTGTGTCGCTGCTACTCCCCACAGGTCGTACCCTACAGAAAGGTAAAACACTCTCACAGTTACACCCTTCATTATATCATTGGTATTTCAATGTATTCATTTGACAAATGCACACAGAGCGAACATGCAAGAGAAAAACAAGTGCACATATAAGGCATTAAGTGTACAGAGGGAAACATGTACAGTCATTCACACTGTTAAACAGGCAATCCCTTGATTCAAATCAAATCCAATTGTATTAGTCAGATGTGCCAAATACAACAGGTGTTGAGCCCCTAACCAACAATGCAGTTTTAAAAAATACGGATAAGAATAATAAATAGAAGTAACAAGTAATTAAAGAGCAGCAGTAAAATAATAATAGCGAGACTATATACAGGGGGGTACCGATACAGAGTCAATGTGCACCGGTTAGTTGAGGTAATATGTAAATGTAGGTAGAGTTATTAAAGTGACTATGCATAGATGACAACAGAGAGTAGCAGTGGTGTAAAAGAGGGAAGGGAGGGGACTGCAAATAGTCTGGGTAGCCATTTGATTAGATGTTCAGGAGTCTTATGGCTTTGGGGGAGAAGCTGTTCAGAAGCCTCTTGGATCTAGATTTGGCGCTCCGGTACCGCTTGCCGTGCAGTAGCAGAGGGAACAGTCTATGAAGAGGGTGGCTGGAGTATTTGACCATTTTTAGGGCCTTCCTCTGAACTGACTGGTATAGAGGTCCTGGATGACAGGAAGCTTGGCCCCAGTGATGTACTAGGCCAGTCGCACTACTCTCTATAGCGCCTTGCGGTCGGAGGCCGAGCAGTTGCCATACCAGGCAGTGATGCAATCAGGATGCTCTCGATGCAGTCAGGATGCTCTCGATGCAGTCAGGATGCTCTCGATGCTGCAGCTGTAGAACCTTTAAAGGATCTGAGGACCCATGCCAAATCGTTTCAGTCTCCTGAGGGGGAATAGGCTTTGTCATGCCCTCTTCACGACGGTCTTGGTGTGCTTGGACCATGTTAGTTTGTTGGTGATGTGGACACCAAGGAACTTGAAGCTCTCAACCTGCTCCACTGCAGCCGCGGTGATGAGAATGGGGGTGTGCTCTGTCCTCTTTTTCCTGTAGTCCACTATCATCTCTTTTGTTTTGATCACGTTGAGGGAGAGGTTGTTATTCTGGCACCATCCGGCCAGGTCTCTGACCTCCTCCCTATAGGCTGTCTTGTCGTTGATCAGGCCTACCACTGTTGTGTCATCGACAAACTTAATGATGGTGTTGGAGTCGTGCCTGGCCGTGCAGTCATGAGTGAACAGGGAGTACAGGAGGGGACTGAGCATGCACCACTGAGGGGCCCCTGTGTTGAGGATCAGCGTGGCAGATGTTACCCTTACCACGTGGGGGCGGCCCATCAGGATGTCCAGGATCCAGTTGCAGAGGGAGGTGTTTAGTCCCAGGGTCTTTAGCTTATTGTTGAGCTTTGAGGGCACTATGGTGTTGAATGCTGTCAGAGCAACTCACAGATCACTGCACCTGTACATAGCCCATCTGTAAACAGCCCATCTATCTACCTACCACATCCCCATACAGTATTTATTTATTTATCTTGCTCCTTTGCACCCCAGTATCTCTACTTACACATTCATCTTCTGCACATCTACCATTAGGCAGGTTAACTTAGTGTTTTTGGGCACAGGCACTATATGGTGGTCTGCTTAAAACATGTTGGTATTACAGACTCGGACAGGGAGAGGTTGAAAATGTCAGTGAAGACACTTGCAAGTTGATCAGCGCATGCTCGCAGTATTCCGTCTGGCCCTGCGGCCTTGTGAATGTTGACCTGTTTAAAGGTCTTACTCACATCGACAGCGGAGAACATGATCACACAGTTGTCCGGAACAGCTGGTGCACTCATGCATGTTTCAGTGTTATCTGCCTCGAAGCGAGCATAGAAGTAGTTTAGCTCGTCTGGTAGGCTCACTGGGCAGCTCTCAGCTGTGCTTCCCTTTGTAGTCTGTAACGGTTAGCAAGCCCTGCCACAGCCGACGAGCGTCAGAGCCGGTGTAGTACGATTCGATCTTAGTCCTGTATTGATGCTTTGCTTGTTTAATGGTTCGTCGGAGGGCATAGCGGGATTTCTTATAAGCTTCTAGGTTAGAGGTCCGTTCCTTGAAAGCGGCAGTTCTAGCCTTTAGCTCAGTGCGGATGTTGCCTGTAATTCATGGCTTCTGGTTGGGGTATGTACGTACGGTCACTGTGGGGACGACGTCATCGATGCACTTATTGATGAAGCCATCGGAGGAAGCCCGGAACATATTCCAGTCTGTGCTAGCAAAACAGTCCTGTAGCTTAGCATCTGCTTCATCTGACCACTTTGTTTTTATTGATCGAGTCACTGGTGCTTCCTGCTTTCATTTTCGCTTGTAATCAGGAATCAGGAGGGTAGAATTATGGTCAGATTTTCCAAATGGAGGGCGAGGGAGAGCTTTGTATGTGTCTCTGTGTCTCGAGTAAAAGTGTCCAGAGTTTTTTTCCCTCTGGTTGAACAAGTCCCCGGCTACTCGGAGTGCCACCTCTGGGTGAGCGTTTTCTTCTTTGCTTATGGCGGTATACAGCTCATTCAATGCTGTCTTAGTGCCAGCCTTGTTGATTAGTTATGAGATGTATGTTGGAAGACTGACTGAGTCCCTCAGGTTCTCACCTTGACACCAGTGATGACCTCTCGGCAGAGTTGGCTCTGTCCCATGGCTTCTTCCCTCCATCTGAGAGGGAAGGAGAAGAGAAGACAGGGGTCAGGTGAGGGAAAACGTTACCTAAACATGTCAATTGTATTGTTTCTATACAGTATACATTGTGTTGTTCTTGTGTCGTACAGTATACATTGTGTTGCCTTGTGTAGTACAGTATATATGATGTTGTATTTGTACTGTATATATTGTATATAGTGTGTATGACTGTAGTACCTGTGGCGTTTTGTCCACCCCTGGTGCTGGGTGAAGGGGATCCATTGGGGTCATCCTGAAAAACAACAGGAGGAAAATGTTGAGGTCAACTAAGGAGAAGTGAGCCATACATTTAATGATGAAAAGAGACATATGTCACTGTTGTATCATCAGGCAGCATCACTCACGTTTTGGCTGTCTTCAGGCTTCTCTGACGCTGCTTTCCTTCTGGGGGCAAGAAGAAGCCTCAAGTCAGGCCCTCATTCGGTTTGATATCAAAGTAGTACATTCAATATGGCTGCCGGCCCACTCCACATATGACAGGAAATTACGTTGAATAGAGATGTCTGTTGTGGTGGTTTTAACAATGCTCTGAATAGGAATGTCTGTTCTAGTGTTTCTAACTCTATGCTCTGACCTCCGCGCCAGCAGAGCATTCATCTCCTCCATCAGTCCTCCGCTGCTGCCACTCGTCCTGTTGGCATCGTTTTTGGCCCCCGATCCTGAAGAGTTAGAGTCCTCGGGCTGGAGAGAGAAGGAAGACACACACACACACACATACAGTATGTTAGGTGAGGATAGAACGGCGTGTGTGTGACGTCACCTGGTTGTAAGAGGCGGAGCACAAGTTAAGGGTCTGAAGGGGCTTCCTTTCCTAATATTGCTCCACTGATAGGAAAGAGCTGGGCTTGGTGAACATTGTGCTTTCACACATCCTCTGTTATGAGATCAGTGCAGATGAAGGAACGAAGAAGAGGAGGAGGAGAGGTCTGTAGACTTTTGAGATGCACACGCAGTGTGTTTGCCTGGGCCTTTTGTTACTACTATAAAGCTCATTACATCTTTATAGACCCTCATAGGATGCTCTTCCATCCCCATGTCTATGACGGTATTGATAGATTGTCTGAGAGGGTAAGTCCATGCACTACTTTATGTTATGTAACATGGTGATTAGTGTGATTGGCATCTTACTCTATTGACGCGGCGCAGTTTGGCTCCAGCGATCATGGCGGCAAGTCCCGTTGGGGCGGGAGCCTCCTCACCTTGTCCCCCTCCACTCATGGGCAGTGGAGGAGGCAGGGGGGGCGGGGGAGCTCCTGCCGAGGGGGGAGGGGGCCCGGGAGGGGGAGGAGGCATAGGGGCACCCAGGGAGGGGGGGCCTCCACCTAAAGAGGAGCCCATGGACATGGGGGGCGGCATGGGGGCTGGTGGGGCTACAGAAAGCACACCGGGATGGCCCGGGAAAGGAGAGCCTGGTGAAATTGAGAGAGGGCGAGAGGAAGAGAAGAGAGAACATACTTTACTTTTAAAACATTTCCATTTCACTGTTCAGTAGGTTGAGTTTAGCGTTTTCCTCACCTGGGTTTGAGGATCGTCGTTCCCTCTCCATGTGGGCCTGCATCTGCTGTTGCTCCATCATCTGCCTGGGGAGACAGCAGACACACAGTCAGTCAGCCAGCCCACCTCCAATTTATGCCTGTCATAGCACAGTCAGTGAAATAGGCCAACTGAGTCCTATTGCCCCATAGAGCAGGACATTTGACAAACAGCCAGTGAGTCATACAGCCAGCAGTCCTTCAATTGTATTTATAAACTAGGTGGTTCGAGCCCTGAATGCAGGCTGGCTGAAAGCCGTGGTATAGCAGACCGTATACCACGGGTAACCAGTTTATAATAGCAATAAGGTACCTTGGGGGTTTGATATCCATAAGGACAGCCCTTAGCCGTGGTATATTGGCCATGTACCACACCCCCTCGGGCCTTATTGCTTAAATGCACCACAGTCAGTTAGCCTACAGTCCTACAGCTCTCCAGCTGTCCAAGGTCTGGTAAAATGACGGCATGTGGTGGTATACACTGAGCGTACAAAACATTAGGAACACCTTCCCAATATTGAGTTGCACCCCCCTTTGCCCTCAGAACAGCCTCAATTCATCGGGGCATGGACTACAATGTTTCGAAAGCATTCCACAGGGATGCTGGCCAATGAAGATTCCAAAATTTCCCACAGTTGTGTCAAGTTGTCTGGATGTCCTTCGGGTGGTGGACCATTCTTGATACATGTATGAAAAGCCCAGCAGCGTTGCAGTTCCTGACACACTCA
>NC_068439.1:50025375-50035375 GCF_023373465.1 Oncorhynchus keta | reverse complement strand
ACCTCTCGCTCTCTTTCTCTCTCACACACACACCATGCCACAATCTTAACACATTTACACACATTCTATGTCACGATTATAACACAGACATACGTACACACAATCCAGTAAGAGTGTGAGAGACAGCCAGCAGCAGTACCTACAGGACATATTGAAGAGGACGAATCGGCTGTGGCAGACACAGAAGCACTGACAGACCCACTCTCTGCTCACCATAGCTCGCCCTGAGCCCTCCTCTTCCTCCATCTCTCTCCTCCTCCTCTGTCTCGCTCACCTGTCCAGGTATCTCTCCTGCCTCACCCACACCATCCCCCTCCTACCCCTCTCGTCTCCAGTATCATCTCTAGTAACCTACACCTCTATGCAGCAGCAGGAGAGCGTGTGCAGGGTAGTTCACCTTTAACGAGGCCCTCCATCTTCCAGAAGCCTGGAGACAGAGACTGGCCAGGTGGCTCCATAGACATACATACAATAGACACACGCAGGTCATGGAGATCAGTGAGGCCTTCTGCAGCAGGCCTCCAGAACACCAGGGGGCAGACGTGGGGAATAGTGAGGAGTGGTAAGGGGCCTGAGGTGCTGTGAGGCTCAGGCCTAATCCCAGATCAACCCGTACACCATAGCCACAACACCGACGCCTAATCCCAGATCAACCCGTACACCATAGCCACTACACCGACGCCTAATCCCAGATCAACCCGTACACCATAGCCACTACACCGACGCCTAATCCCAGATCAACCCGTACACCATAGCCACTACACCGACGCCTAATCCCAGATCAACCCGTACACCATAGCCACTACACCGACGCCTAATCCCAGATCAACCCGTACACCATAGCCACTACACCGACGCCTAATCCCAGATCAACCCGTACACCATAGCCACTACACCGACGCCTAATCCCAGATCAACCCGTACACCATATCCACTACACCGACGCCTAATCCCAGATCAACCCGTACACCATAGCCACTACACCGACGCCTAATCCCAGATCAACCCGTACACCATAGCCACTACACCGACGCCTAATCCCAGATCAACCCGTACACCATATCCACTACACCGACGCCTAATCCCAGATCAACCCGTACACCATAGCCACTACACCGACTCCTAATCCCAGATCAACCCGTACACCATATCCACTACACCGACGCCTAATCCCAGATCAACCCGTACACCATATCCACTACACCGACGCCTAATCCCAGATCAACCCGTACACCATAGCCACTACACCGCCTAACGCCTAATCCCAGATCAACCCGTACACCATAGCCACTACACCGACTCCTACTCCCAGATCAACCCGTACACCATATCCACTACACCGACGCCTAATCCCAGATCAACCCGTACACCATAGCCACTACACCGACGCCTAATCCCAGATCAACCCGTACACCATATCCACTACACCGACGCCTAATCCCAGATCAACCCGTACACCATAGCCACTACACCGACGCCTAATCCCAGATCAACCCGTACACCATATCCACTACACCGACGCCTAATCCCAGATCAACCCGTACACCATAGCCACTACACCGACGCCTAATCCCAGATCAACCCGTACACCATATCCACTACACCGACGCCTAATCCCAGATCAACCCGTACACCATAGCCACTACACCGACTCCTAATCCCAGATCAACCCATACACCATAGCCACTACACCGACTCCTAATCCCAGATCAACCCGTACACCATATCCACTTCACCGACGCCTAATCCCAGATCAACCCGTACACCATAGCCACTACACCGACGCCTAATCCCAGATCAACCCGTACACCATATCCACTACACCGACGCCTAATCCCAGATCAACCCGTACACCATATCCACTACACCGACGCCTAATCCCAGATCAACCCGTACACCATATCCACTTCACCGACGCCTAATCCCAGATCAACCCGTACACCATAGCCACTACACCGACGCCTAATCCCAGATCAACCCGTACACCATATCCCGACACCATGGCCTACTCCATAGGCACTTGTTTAGACCAGAGAGGTTTGAATAGGTGTATCCAATATGGCTGCTACCATATTACTTCCAGTATACCTATCGAATCCATTCAGAGCTCATCATAGGGGCACGGAGGGAATTGGTGGATTGAGTGTAGGACCTGCTGTTTGGCAGTTCAGTCAGCGGTCTACTGCAACATTCTACAGGCTTAAATGAACATGATGTCAGCATGTTTCACTTTCATCATCTTGTGAGCGAGGTAACGAGTGTGTTTGTTTCAGTAAGCCTCTTTCTGAGGTGTAGGCCTAACCCTGTCTGTTGCGCATGAGTGTTCAGTGTGTGTGTGTGTTGGTTTGTATACATCTCTCCAAGGACGGCAGAAGAGCCCTTGACATTATGGCGTCTGCTGAGCGCACACACAGAGAGAGAGAGAGAGAGAGAGAGAGAGAGAGAGAGAGAGAGAGAGAGAGAGACACACACATAGGCTTACCGTTGTCTTTTTATGTGTGTGTGTGTGTGTGTGTGTGTATGGGGTCTGTGACACTCGGAGACAGAGCAGAGGGGTGGTGGTGTATCTTCTGTCACTGGACCCTCTTTGTTCCCAGTTTGTGTGTGTGTGTGTGTGTGTGTGTGTGTGTGTGTGTTCAGCAAAAGAAAAGCGGAGCCCTTAAAGACGGGGCCCTGGGGACAACTCCTCAATGACTCATTTTAATTAACAGAGAGGAGGAGAGCAGAGTGAGGATGGAGAAAACACACAGTTACTGTGCGAACTGGGGAGGAGAGGACACCACTTCCTCATTCTCTCTGTATCATTCTATTTATATCTCTCTCTCTATCGCTCTCTCTGTATAGCTGTGTCTCTCCATCTCCATTCTCTCTCTCTCTCACACTCTCTCTGTATAGCTGTATCTCTCCATCTCCATGTCTCTCACTCTCTCTGTATAGCTGTGTCTCTCCATCTCCATGTCTCTCACTCTCTATGTATAGCTGTGTCTCTCCATCTCCATCTCCATCTCTCTCTCTCTATGTAAAGCTGTCTCTCCATCTCCATCTCTCTCTCTCTCGCTATCTTTCTCTCTCTCTCTCCCCTTCTATCATTCTCTCTCTATCGCTCTACGACCTTGTTCGTGAACAATGACTCAATGACTTATCATTCTGATGACACTGACATGATCATTGGCATGAATATTTACTTTTGAGAGATGTACTATGGATTTTTAGTGACTGACTAGCTTTAGAAACATATCCATTGTATATTGCAGTTTGTACAAATTGTTCTGAGAAATGCACTTGTTATTTTGCACATGTTAGGGATGATGTGAAAAATGCACCAAAGCGACTGAGAAAAACTGTCATGTGTACAGTACACTGAATGAGTGTGTGTTTATGAGGGTGTGTGTGTGCGTAAATGGGTTAATCTGAGTCCAAAGGGGAAATGAATGTCATCATCTTTAGAGCAAATTAACTCTGTCATCACCGGGGTGAGTTTTGGGGTTCAGTGTGAGGTGATAATCTTAGCCTGACGCCTCTTCACACATTACAACAGGAGCAAAGCATGTGGATATAAAATGAGTTAGATTGGCTGTGTTGTCGTGTTATATATCCTGTACTGGGTTCCAGTTGCACATTGCATCTTGATGCCTTTGCACTGTCAATGGCTCTGTCTATGTCTTGCAATGTTTGTGCTCATTTGGCTCTATGCCATGGTTTCAACGTCCACGTGTGAAGTTGTGGAGCGCAAGAAATGCAAAGCTAATTCCCGTAAAAGGCCATAGAGAGAGTGAACTGATTGACCTTGCTGTGGGTGACCATAGAGAGAACCTGGGGCGCAAAAATGCAATTTCAGAATGTAGGGGGGACATGTCCCCCCCTCATCCCCAGTGAAAGTTGTGCCCCTGGAAAGAACTATGAGGTTGGTTTTGTGGAGGAACTCTAACAGAATGAGAGGACAGTAAATATGGACTGACAGGCAGACAGGCAGACAGCCCCAGCACTCTGACTCACCTGCATTATTCAAACTGCATTAGAAAAACTAACCTGTCTAGAACCTTTTTCTGCCTCTCAGCCCCTTCATCATTTTAGAGTTAAGTCCATTTTCGAATCAGTCCATTCAGTCGAAGTGGATTGAAATTCCAATCGGAAAATTGGGTCATTGAAAGTAAGTGCCACCCGTTCATACCTCAGATTGACTGAATTGAAATGGAATTGACCTCACCTTGCATGACAGGCTCCCTTTCCCCTCTTGCCATAATTAATGAGATTTACAGTATATAGGGTACAGATGTAGAATCATAATTTGAGCCAGTTTGCTACGGCAGGAAAATAATCCTGCAGCAAGAGGACATGTGCATTATTACGTGGATTATAATTAATGGAACTTTTTTGTAGGGGTTGACACATTTTTCATTAGGGCAAATCAAACCTGACACTTTAAAGTGGGAATTACAAACTTTAGAAGCCTTTTTAAAATTTTGAATACAATGCCGTGCAGGAAAATTCTCAGCAACAACAGAGTGATCAAATTAAGATCCTACATCTGTAGGGCTTTCCCAATTCATGTTGTCTATTCACGCCCCCCCCAATCTGCCTGTTGTTGCCCACTGTCACCCCTATTGGGGTTAAAGACCTATTAACACCCTGAGCCTCACAGACACACACTGGGCTTGACTCACAGTGGCTACACACACACGCAAGTATGCATATGCACACACACAGACACACACACACACACACACACACACACACACACACACACACACACACACACACACACACACACACACACACACACACACACACACACACACACACACACACACACACACACACACACACACTTACAGCCAAGCACACAAAGAGCCTGCCTGACCGACTGTCATGTGTTATGAGACCCATACGTTTGAACCTGTGTGTGTGTCTATGTGTGTGTGCGTGCATGTTTGTGTGTGTCTGTGTGCATCCTGAGTGCGTGCATGTCTGTGTGTGTGTGTATGTGTGTGCATGCCTGCGTGCATGCGTTTGTGCGGGTGTGTGTGTGTGTGTCTGTGAGCCAAACTGCTTCATTAGTATTGTTAATCCGGTCTCTAGTGACCTTAGATACACTGGTCCATCTGTCAGTGTCAAACTCCATAGGCTTTAACTCGTTAGCACGTTACAGTTTAAAAACAGAACACATCTGATCAGGCAAACTACAAGTTAATAATAGTACACACACACACACACACCATCTCCCGTACACACACACACACCCGAACACACCCCAGGACACACACACACAGCCCATCTCCCTTACACACTCTCTCTCTCTCTCACCTCCGTCCTGAGTGCTGAGGACATTGAGAGCGAACAGCATGGCATTGGAGAAGGTGGTAGCTTCCTCCTTGCTGGCGAAGTTGAGTCCGTAGACCTGACGGGCATCACGCCACTGGTGGAAGGTGGGCGTGGCCTGGTTATACTTCAGACCCTTCACTATGGAGTAGTTGATTACCACCTAGAGAGGAGAGATGGAGAGATGGTGAGGTGGTGAGATGGAGAGATGGAGAGGTGGTGAGATGGTGAGGTGGTGAGATGGAGAGATGGTGAGGTGGTGAGATGGTGAGATGGAGAGATGGAGAGGTGGTGAGATGGAGAGATGGTGAGATGGAGAGATGGAGAGGTGGTGAGATGGAGAGATGGAGAGATGGAGAGGTGAGATGGAGATGGAGGTGGTGAGATGGAGAGATGGTGAGGTGGTGAGATGGAGAGATGGAGAGGTGGTGAGATGGAGAGGTGGTGAGATGGAGAGATGGAGAGGTAGAGAGATGGAGAGATGGAGAGGTGGTGAGATGGAGAGGTGGAGAGGTGGTGAGGTGGTGAGATGGAGAGATGGTGAGGTGGTGAGATGGAGAGATGGAGAGGTGGTGAGATGGAGAGATGGATAGATGGAGAGGTGGTGAGATGGAGAGGTGGAGAGGTGGTGAGGTGGTGAGATGGAGAGATGGTGAGATGGAGAGGTGGTGAGATGGTGAGATGGAGAGATGGAGAGGTGGTGTGATGGAGAGGTGGTGAGATGGAGAGATGGAGAGGTGGTGAGATGGAGAGGTGGTGAGGGTGAGAGATGGAGAGGTGGAGAGGTAGAGAGATGGAGAGGTGGAGAGGTAGAGAGGTGGTGAGATGGAGAGGTGGTGAGATGGAGAGATGGAGAGGTGGTGAGATGGAGAGGTGGAGAGATGGAGAGGTGGTGAGATGGAGAGGTGGAGAGGTGGTGAGATGGAGAGATGGTGAGGTGGTGAGATGGAGAGATGGAGAGGTGGTGAGGTGGTGAGATGGAGAGATGGAGAGGTAGAAAGATGGAGAGGTAGAGATGGAGAGGTGGTGAGATGGAGAGATGGAGAGATGGTGAGATGGAGAGATGGAGAGATGGAGAGGTAGAGAGATGGAGAGGTAGAGATGGAGAGGTGGTGAGATGGAGAGATGGAGAGGTGGTGAGATGGAGAGATGGAAAGGAGGAGAGATGGAGAGGAGGAGAGGTGGAGAGGAGGAGAGGTGGAAGGAGGTGAGATGGAGAGGTGGTGAGATGGAGAGATGGAGAGGTAGAGAGATAGAGAGATGGAGAGGTAGAGAGATGGAGAGGTAGAGAGATGGAGAGGTAGAGAGATGGAGAGGTGGTGAGATGGAGAGATGGAGAGGTGGTGAGATGGAGAGATGGAGAGATGGAGAGGTGGTGAGATGGAGAGGTGGAGAGGTGGTGAGATGGTGAGATGGTGAGGTGGTGAGATGGAGAGATGGTGAGGTGGTGAGATGGAGAGATGGAGAGGTAGAAAGATGGTGAGATGGAGAGGTGGTGAGGTGGAGAGATGGAGAGATGGAGAGATGGAGAGGTAGAGAGATGGAGAGGTAGAGAGATGGAGAGGTAGAGATGGAGAGGTGGTGAGATGGCGAGATGGAGAGGTGGTGAGATGGAGAGGTGGTGAGATGGAGAGATGGAAAGGAGGAGAGATGGAGAGGTAGAGATGGGAGAGGTGGTGAGATGGAGAGATGGAGAGGTGGTGAGATGGAGAGGTGGTGAGATGGAGAGGTGGAGAGGAGGAGAGGTGGAGAGGAGGAGAGGTGGAAGGAGGTGAGATGGAGAGATGGAGAGGTGGTGAGATGGAGAGATGGAGAGGTAGAGAGATAGAGAGATGGAGAGGTAGAGAGATGGAGAGGTAGAGAGATGGAGAGGTAGAGAGATGGAGAGGTAGAGAGATGGAGAGGTGGAGAGGTAGAGAGGAGGAGAGGTGGAAGGAGGTGAGATGGAGAGGTGGTGAGATGGAGAGATGGAGAGGTAGAGAGATAGAGAGATGGAGAGGTAGAGAGATGGAGAGGTAGAGAGATGGAGAGGTAGAGAGATGGAGAGGTGGTGAGATGGAGAGATGGAGAGGTGGTGAGATGGAGAGATGGAGAGATGGAGAGGTGGTGAGATGGAGAGGTGGAGAGGTGGTGAGATGGTGAGATGGTGAGATGGAGAGATGGTGAGGTGGTGAGATGAGATGGAGAGGTAGAAAGATGGTGAGATGGAGAGGTGGTGAGGTGGAGAGATGGAGAGATGGAGAGGTAGAGAGATGGAGAGGTAGAGAGGAGAGGTAGAGATGGAGAGGTGAGATGGCGAGATGGAGAGGTGGTGAGATGGGAGGTAGTGAGATGGAGAGATGGAAAGGAGAGAGTGAGGTAGAGATGGAGAGGTGGTGAGATGGAGAGATGGAGAGGTGGTGAGATGGAGAGGTGGTGAGATGGAGAGGTGGAGAGGAGGAGAGGTGGAGAGGAGGAGAGGTGGAAGGAGGTGAGATGGAGAGATGGAGAGGTGGTGAGATGGAGAGATGGAGAGGTAGAGAGATAGAGAGATGGAGAGGTAGAGAGATGGAGAGGTAGAGAGATGGAGAGGTAGAGAGATGGAGAGGTAGAGAGATGGAGAGGTGGAGAGGTAGAGAGGTGGTGAGATGGAGAGGTGGTGAGATGGAGAGATGGAGAGGTGGTGAGATGGAGAGGTGGAGAGATGGAGAGGTGGTGAGATGGAGAGGTGGTGAGATGGAGAGATGGTGAGGTGGTGAGATGGAGAGATGGAAAGGAGGAGAGGTGGAGAGGAGGAGAGGTGGAAGGAGGTGAGATGGAGAGATGGAGAGGTGGTGAGATGGAGAGATGGAGAGGTAGAGAGATGGAGAGGTAGAGAGATGGAGAGGTGGTGAGATGGAGAGATGGAAAGGAGGAGAGGTGGAGATGTGTAGAGATGGAAAGGAGGAGAGAGTTCATGGTTACCATCAAGGCCATTTTAGATCAATATGTGTGTGTGTGTGTGTGTGTGTGTGTGTGTGTGTGTGTGTGTGTGTGTGTGTGTGTGTGTGTGTGTGTGTGTGTGTGTGTGTGTGTGTGTGTGTGTTTGTGTGTGTGTGTGTTTGTAAGTGTGTGTGTGTGTGTGTGTGTGTACCTCTACCTGCTGGTCCTGTAACTTTACTCCCACCACACGGAAGGTGTTGTTGGCAGTGTTGTGGTAGATGTTGATGCGGCTGAAGCCCTGCTGACCTGGCTTGATGGGAACCCACTTCTTACTGCCGTCATCATAGACCATGACAGAGGCTCGTGCCTGGCAGATACTCTGCTCACTGAGGGGGAAGAGAGAAACAATAAGTCCATTTCTTTATCAATCAATCAATTGATCAATTTGAACCATCATACACCACCATCATACCTCACCATCATGCACCACCATCATACCTGTTGGAGAGGAAAACACCCCCAATACCTTAAAATGTTGGAGAGGAAAACACCCCCACACTCATCAATATGATGAGCAGCCAAGTCCCAAAACATAATACACCACCATCATACACCACCACCATTCACCACCACAGAGGTTCTAGCATGGCAGATACTCAGCAGTCAACCTTGAGACAATCAATCAACCAATTCATTATAATTTTATAAATGAATGAGCACAGTGCAGTGCATCTTTAAGACAGTATCAGTCATCAATCACTCAAGGAACCAATAAATAAAAACACAATTTTGTTTGGTTTACGTTGCTTATGACAAAGAACACATTGAGCAGTGCACTGCAGGCCAATCCAGCTGCAGGTCATGTGATTGATTGAAAAGCCCTCCATCCAAACCTAATGAGACATCTATACATGCACACCTAGACCAGAGTCTGCTGCTACTGTTATAAATATGTGTGTGTGTTTGTGTGTGTTTGTGCCGCCAGCGTTGGGTCTGCCTACTCCCCCATCTTACTGCATTTATCACAGCCCACTGAGGCTCTCTCTCTCCACTGACCTTCACCGTGTTGTGGTGGCGCACACACACACACACACACACACACACACACACACACACACACACACACACACACACACACACACACACACACACACACACACACACACACACACACACACACACACACACACACACACACACACACACACACACACACACACACACACACACACACACACACACACACACACACACACACACAATTCACTCCAGCCTTGACTATTGTAGCCAGTAAGTGTCAACAAAGGAGAACACTCTCATCGTTCTTTTCTTAAGTCACAAGCACAGAGATGTGAGATGTCACACAAAAGGCAAGGGAGGAATGGAAAGAGGATGAAAGCAAAGGAGAGACGAAGAGGAGAGACAGAGGATAGGAGTAAGTAGGGAAAGGAAAGGAGGAAAGGAGAGGGGAAATCTAGGAAAGGAGGGAAGTAGAGGAGAGACAGAAAAAAGTAGGGAAGGAGGTGAGATGAGAAAAGGACGGAATGAGGATGGATACAAGGAGAGACAGAGGGAGCAAGAGGGAAAGGGAAGGGGACTAGGGGAGGAAGGGGAAAGGGAAGGGGACTAGGGGAGGAAGGGGAAAAGGGGGGAGGAGGAAGGGGGGGGGAGAGGGAGAATTTTGGCATACAAATGAGAATAACAAGAGAGAGACCCATCTGTGCCTCTGCTTCAGTGCCAGGCTAAAATTAGTGGAACTGCCCCTGGGGCAGACAGAAAG
>NC_068439.1:49942875-50020375 GCF_023373465.1 Oncorhynchus keta | reverse complement strand
AATCAATAAAGCATGAAAAGACTGCCTTTGTTTTGGTTTGTTTGTTTGTCAAATAGGGTGTGCAGGGTCTGTCGTACAGTAATTTGGTAAAATGCCAATTTGACATTTGCTTAGTACATTGTTTTCACTGGGGAAATGTATGAGTCCGCTCTTAATGATAATGCAGAGGATTTTCCCAAGGTTGCTGTTGACGCATATCCCATGGTAGTTATTGGGGTCAAATTTGTCTCCACTTTTGTGGATTGGGTGATCAGTCCTTGGTTCCAAATATGATGATGTTAAAACCTGTTGGTACTAGGGGGCAGTATTTTCATTTTTGGAAAAACAACGTTCCCGTTTTAAATGGGATATTTTGTCAGGACAAGATGCTAGAATATTAATATAATTGACAGCTTTGGATAGAAAACACTCTAACGTTTCCAAAACTGTAAAGATATTGTTGCAGGCGAAAGCCTGAGAAAAATCTAATCCGGAAGTGCCCCAGGTTTTGAAAGCGTTGCGTTCCAATGAGTCCCTATTGAGCTGTGAATGTGCCATCAACGAGCTTACGCTGTCTACGTATTCCCCGAGGTGTCTACAACATTTTGACGTAGTTTTACGCATTTATGTTGAAGAATAGCCGTAGGCGGCCACATTGCGTAAGTGGTCACATGGTGGCTCCGAGAGAGATTCTCAAAAATAATTCAAAAATAATATTTTGGGAAAAAATGAACTTTGGCTATCTACCTGGGAGTCTCGTGAGTGAAAACATCCGAAGTTCATCAAAGGTAAACGATTTAATTTGATTGCTTTTCTGATTTGTGACAAGGTTGCCTGCTGCTAGCAAGGCATAATGCTATGCTAGGCTATCGATAAACTTACACAAATGCTTGTCTAGCTTTGGCTGTAAAGCATATTTTGAAAATCTGAGATGACAGGGTGATTAACAAAAGGCTAAGCTGTGTCTCAATATATTTCATTTGTGATTTTCATGAATAGGAATATTTTCTAGGGATATTTATGTCTGTTGCGTTATGCTAATTATTGTCAGGCGATGATTACGCTCCCGGATCCGGGATGGGGAATATCAAGAGGTTAGTCGCGGATAAGAGCGTCTGCTAAATGACTTAAATGTAAATGTAAAGAGTTTAAGTATAGTCAATTGGAATTTGTTGTCTGTATATTTTATAAGTTCATTGAGGATACCATCAACACCACAGGCCTTTTTGGGTTGGAGGGTTTGTATTTTGTCCCGTAGTTCATTCAATGTAATTGGAGAATCCAGCGGGTTCTGGTACTCTTTAATAGTTGATTCTAAGATTTGTATTTGATAATGTATATGTTTTTGCTGTTTGTACTTTGTTACAGGGCCAAAAAGATTGAAGAAGTGGTTTACCCATACATCTTCATTTTGGATAGATAACTCCAAATCAAATCAAATCAAATGTTATTTGTCACATACACATGGTTAGCAGATGTTAATGCGAGCATAGCAAAATGCTTGTGCTTCTAGTTCCCACATTGCAGTAATAACCAACGAGTAATCTAACCTAACAATTTCCCAACAACTACCTTATAAATACAAGTGTAAAGGGATGAAGAATATGTACATAAAAATATATGAATGAGTGATGGTACAGAACGGCATAGACAAGATGCAGTAGATGGTATCGAGTACAGTATATACATATGAGATGAGTAATGTAGGGTATGTAAACATATAAAAGTGGCTAGTGATACATTTTTCCATTATTAAAGTGGCTGGAGTTGAGCCAGTATGTTGGCACCAGCCACTCAGTGTTAGTGGTGGCTGTTTAACAGTCTGATGGCCTTGAGATAGAATCTGTTTTTCAGTCTCTCTGTCCCTGCTTTGATGCATCTGTACTGACCTCGCCTTCTGGATGTTAGCGGGGTGAACAGGCAGTGGCTCGGGAGGTTGTTGTCCTTGATGATCTTTATGGCCTTCCTGTAACATCGGGTGGTGTAGGTGTCCTGGAGGGAAGGTAGTTTGCCCCCGGTGATGCGTTGTGCAGACCTCACTACCCTCTAGAGAGCCTTACGGTTGTGGGCGGAGCAGTTGCCGTACCAGGCGGTGATACAGCCCGACAGGATGCTCTCGATTGTGCATCTGTAAAAGTTTGTGTGCTTTTGGTGACAAGCCAAATTTCTTCAGCCTCCTGAGGTTGAAGAGGCGCTGCTGCGCCTTCTTCACCACGCTGTCTGTGTGGGTGGACCATTTCAGTTTGTCCATGATGTTTTCGCCGAGGAACTTAAAACTTACTACCCTCTCCACTACTGTCCCGTCGATGTGGATAGGGGGGTGCTCCCTCTGCTGTTTCCTGAAGTCCACGATCATCTCCTTAGTTTTGTTGACGTTGAGTGTGAGGTTATTTTCCTGACACCACACTCCGAGGGCCCTCACCTCCTCCCTGTAGGCCGTCTCGTCGTTGTTGGTAATCAAGCCTACCACTGTAGTGTCGTCTACAAACTTGATGATTGAGTTGGAGGCATGCATGGTCACGCAGTCGTGGGTGAACAGGGAGTACAGGAGAGGGCTCAGAAAGCACCCTTGTGGGGCCCCAGAGTTGAGGATCAACAGGGTGGAGATGTTGTTAACTACCCTCACCACCTGGGGGCGGCCCGCCAGGAAGTCCAGTACCCAGTTGCACAGGGCGGGGTCGAGACCTAGGGTCTCGCGCTTGATGACGAGTTTGGAGGGTACTATGGTGTTAAATGCTGAGCTGTAGTCGATGAACAGCATTCTCACATAGGTATTCCTCTTGTCAAGATTGGTTAGGGCAGTGTGCAGTGTGGTTGCGATTGCGTCATCTGTGGACCTATCGGGCGGAAAGCAAATTGGAATGGGTCTAGGGTGTCAGGTAGGGTGGAGGTGATATGGTCCTTGACTAGTCTCTCAAAGCACTTCATGATGACGGAAGTGAGTGCTACGGGGCGGTAGTCGTTTAGCTCAGTTACCTTAGCTTTCTTGGGAACAGGAACAATGGTGGCCCTCTTGAAGCATGTGGGAACAGCAGACTGGGATAAGGATTGATTGAATATGTCCGTAAACACACCAGCCAGCTGGTCTGCGTATGCTCTGAGGACGCGGCTGGGGATGCCGTCTGGGCCTGCAGCCATGCGAGGGTTAACACGTTTAAATGTTTTACTCACGTCGGCTGCAGTGAAGGAGAGTCTGCAGGTTTTGGTAGCGGGCCGTGTAAGTGGCACTGTATTGTCCCCAAAAGCGAGCAAAGAAGTTGTTAATTCTGTCTGGGAGCAAGACATCTTGGTCCGCGACGGGGCTGGTTTTCTTTTTGTAATCCATGATGGACTGTAGACCCTGCCACATACCGCTTGTGTCTGAGCCGTTGAATTGCGACTCTACTTTGTCTATACTGACGCATAGCTTGTTTGATTGCCTTGCGGAGGGAATAGCTACACTGTCTGTATGCGGTCATGTTTCGGGTCACCTTGCCCTGGTTAAAAGCAGTGGTTTGTGCTTTCAGGTTCGCGCGAATGCTGCCATCAATCCACGGTTTCTGGTTTGGGAATGTTTTAATAGTTGCTGTGGGTACGACATCGCCGATGCACTTGCTTATAAACTCGCTCACCGAACCAGCGTATTCGTCAATGTTGTTGTTTGACGCATTGCGTATCATATCCCAATACACGCGATCAAAGTAATCTTGAAGTGTGGAATCAGATTGGTCGGACCAGCGTTGAACAGACCTGAGCACGGGAGCTTCCTGTTATAGTCTCTGTCTATAGGCAGGGAGCAACAAAATGGAGTCGTGGTCAGATTTTCCGAAAGGAGGGCGGGGGAGGGTCTTATATGCGTCACGGAAGTTAGAATGACAATGATCCAGGGTTTTACCAGCCCTGGTAGCACAACCAATATGCTGATAGAATTTAGGGAGTCTTGTTTTCAGATTAGCCTTGTTAAAATCCCCAGCTACAATGAATGCAGCCTCAGGATATGTGGTTTCCAGTTTACATAAGGTCAAATAAAGTTTGTTCAGGCCCATCGATCTGTCTGCTCGGGCGGGAATATATGCGGCTGTGATTATAATAGAAGAGATTTCTCTTGGTAGGTAATGCGGTCGACATTTGATTGTGAGGAATGCTAAGTCAGGTGAACAGAAGGATTTCAGTTCCTGTATGTTGTTATGATCACACCACGTTAATCATAATGCATACCCCCCCGCCCCTCTTCTTACCAGAAAGATGCTTGTTTCTGTCGGCGCGATGCGTGAAGAAACCAGCTGGCTGTACCGACTCTGATAGCGTGTCTCGAGTGAGCTATGTTTCCGTGAAGCAAAGAACGTTACAGTCTCTGATGTCTCTTTGGAATGCTACCCTTGCTCGGATTTCATCAACCTTGTTGTCAAGAGACTGGACATTGGCGAGTAGTATGCTCGGGTGCGTGATGTGCCCGTCTCCGGAGCCTGACCAGAAGACCGCTTCGTCTACCCCTTTTACGGCGACGTTGTTTTGTTCGCCATCATTCCTCGTCGTAATGATGGTGAGTTGATGTTGCTCTTATATCCAGTAGTTCCTCCCGACTGTATGCAATAAAACCTAAGATTACCTGGGGTACCAATGTAAGAAATAACACGTAAAAAAAAAAGTACTGCATAGTTTCCTAGGAACGCGAAGCGAGACGGCCATCTTTGTGTTGTTTAGTGTTTTCCAATTTTCCCAGAAGTGGTTAAAGTCTATGGATTCTTCAATTACATTGAGTTGATTTCTGACATGCTGTTCCTTCTTTTTCCGTAGTGTATTTCTGTTTTTTTTTGTGTGATTCACAATAGTGAAGGCATAGATTCAGATTATCTGGATCTCTATGTTTTTGGTTGGATAGGTTCCTCAATTTCTTTCTTAGGTTTTTGTATTCTTCATTAAACCATTTGTCATTGTTGTTAATTTTCTGTTTGAAATTTTTAGATTTGATAGGGAAGCTGAGAGGTCAAATATAGTGTTTAGATTTTTTACTGCCAAGTTGACATCTTCACAGTGGAACGTTAGTTCCAGGAAGTTGTCTAAAAGGGATTGAATTAGTTGTTGACCAATTGTTTATTGATAAGTTTCCACATTTATAGCATGTCTTTATATTCTTCAATTCCTTTGGCTTTGATGCCTCATGACTGAGTATTGCTCTGTTCAACAAGACTTTGATATCTCCCTCCCTCCTCCTAGTAATGCACTCAAGGTCTACAACTAAGCATTAACCTATGTACTGCGCATAACCCTGACACAGAGACACGGGAGAGACAGACAGAGAGCACAGGAGGTTGGTGGCACCTTTATTGGGGAGGACAGGCTGGTGGTAACGGGCTGGAGCGGAACTAGTGGAATTGTATCAAATACATCAAACACATGGTCAACATTTTGTTTGATGTCATTCCATTCGCTCCTTTCCAGACATTATTATGGGGAGGGGGGGGAGGATTAAACCTATGGAGAGTTTTGGCACTCTTGCACCATAACACAGTTCAAGTGCCACTACGATCTTTGTTATGAGGACTTTGAGGTCCAGCAAGGTCACACAAATAACTCTTTAGTGATGAAAGCAGAGGAGAGCAGTAGACAGATTCAGTCTTTGTGTTGCAGAGCCAGCTGCACATGACAACAGCCAACTAACCAGCGAGCTGGCTGGCAGGACAAATACTGTTGAGCACAAATCGTTTTTCTACTTCTTTTAAACAAAACAAGGATTCATGTTGGAGAAGTTAAGTTACAAAAATGAGCCAAGGAACTGCAAAATGAAACAGAGCGGTGTGTGTGTGTGTGTTTACTATCCTCACAAGGATAGTAGAATGAGGAACATTCAGACAAGTGGGGACACAAGGAAAAGGGTTATTTTAGGCTTAGAGGTTAGGTTTAGGGTTAGGGTTACAATTAGGGTTAGAATCAGGGTTAGGGGTAAATGATTGGTCCCCACAAAGACAGTAAAACAAACACGTTTGTGTGTGTGTGTGTGTGTGTGTGTGTGTGTGTGTGTGTGTGTGTGTGTGTGTGTGTGTGTGTGTGTGTGTGTGTGTGTGTGTGTGTGTGTGTGTGTGTGTGATAGGGCTGGGCAATATGGCCTACAAATGTATGGGCGAGTTACAATATACTTTGCATTCAGAAAGTATTCAGACCACTTGACTTTTTCCACATTTCGTTACTTTACAGCCGTATTCTGAAACCTATTAAATCGTTTTTTTTCTTCATCAATCTTCACACAACACCCCACAATGACAAAGCAAAAAACAGTTTTTTAGAAATGTTTGCAAATGTATTAAAAAGGTAAAATCACATTTGCATAAGTATTCAGAACCTTTACTCAGTACTTTGTTAAAGCACCTTTGGCAGTGATTACAGCCTCCATTCTTCTTGGGTATGATGCTGCAAGCTTGGCACACCTGTATTTGGGGAGTTTCTCCCATTCTTCTCTGCAGATCCTTTGCAGATCCTATGTCAGGTTGGATGGGGAGCATCGCTGCACAGGTATTTTCAAGTCCGGGCCACTCAAAGACATTCAGAGACTTGTCCCAAAGCCACATCTGTGTTGTCTTGGCTGTGTTCTTAAGGTCATTGTCCTGTTAGAAGGTGAACCTTCACCCCAGTCTGAGTGCTCTGGAGCAGGTTTTCATCAAGGATCTCTCTGTACTTTGTTTCCGTTCATCTTTCCCTCCATCCTGACTAGTCTCCCAGTCCCTGCCGCTGAAAAACATCCCAACAGCATGATGCTGCCACCCCCATGCTTCACCGTAGGGATGGTGCCAGGTTTCCTCCAGATGTGGCGCTGGGCATTTAGGCCAAAGAGTTCAATCTTGGTTTCATCAGACCAGAGAATCTTGTTTCTTTTTCTTATGGTCTGAGAGTCCTTTAGGTGCTATTTGGCAAACTCCAAGCGGGCTGCCTTTTACTAAGGAGTGTCTTCCGTCTGGCCACTCTACCATAAAGGCCTGATTGGTGGAGTGCTGCAGAGATGTTTGTCCTTCCGGAAGGTTATTCCACCTCCACACAGGAACTATGGAGCTCTGTCAGATTGACCATCGGGTTCTTGGTCACCTTCCTGACCAAGGCCCTTCTACCCCCGATTACTCAGTTTGGCAGAGCAGCCAGCTCTAGGTAGAGTCTTGGTGGTTCCAAACTTCTTCCATTTAAGAATGATGGAGGCCACTGTGTTCTTGGGGACATGCAACGCTGCATAAATGTTATGGTACCCTTCCCTAGATCTGTGCCTCGACACAATTCTGTCTCGAAGCTCTACGGACATTTCCTTCAACCTCATGGCTTGATTTTTGCTCTGACATGCACTTTCAACTGTGGGGCCTTATATAGGGCCTATATTTGGGCTCCAGAGTGGCACAGCAGTCTAAGGCACTGCATCTCAGTGTTAGAGGTGTCTCTATAGACCCTGGTTCGTTTCCAGGCTGTATCACAACAGGCCGTGATTGGGAGTCCCATAGGGCATTGTCATTATGGGGTATTGTGTGTAGATTGATGAGGAATTATTTTTTAATCATTTTTGGAATAAGGCTGTAACGTAACAAAATGTGGAAAAAGTGAAGTGGTCTGAATACTTTCCGAATGCACTTAATGTATTTATTTATTTTCCCTAAATAAGCTTTGTTGCACAATTAAATGACAATACACTACATTTCAAATAGTCAGCAATAATCTAATGAATTCAGGGCTTGTAAAATTATACCTAAGCTTAATATAAGCCTTCCACAATCATACTCACCACTAATGTATTAATGTATTATTTTATTTAAAAATGGTTTAACCCGCTTTTTTGCAATAATCACTTATCTGGCTTCCAAGTCTGTCTATGAAAATTGCCTTTTTTTTGTTACAATGCACAATGCACACCCACGAATAACGACCAACTTCTTGTAGCAGACATTATAGAAATTGAACACAAACAAATCTCTCAAGCACAATCCCACATGCTAGTGGGTAGCCTGCTGATCTTCATATTTCCAGTCTAGAACAGTCGAGCTGTTATGAACACACCCTCCTCCTGTTTGAACAGCATGCCAGCGTGTCCACTTTCTTCAGATGCTGAAACCAAGTGGCCTGCCTGGATAAGAAGATGCTCATTTCTCAGAATGATGACTTGGCCAATACCTTATATAAATGTGTCTATTTGTGTTAATCGCTCATGTATAAAACATAGACTAGAGAGCTAGCAGATAGCACTTTGTGGCTAAAATACTGCAAGCGGTATGTTACATGGTACTGCAATGCCAAAAGATACTGGTAAGCGACACGTTTCCGCTTTTGTCTGTGTCAACGCCGTGCACGACAGAAACCATTTTAGTCGGGTCTGCTGTGTGTCAATCCTGGGACATGAAAAGGATATCGTCAGAGAGGTTTTAAGTTCTCCTCTACTACAGTAAAACAGTGGCTCAATTTGTTTCGGAATCCGTACGGCTGACTCTGTTGGACCAAACCTCAAATGGGAACCGCTTTTTGTCAGAGAGGAAGAAGTGACCTTTCACCTTTGTTGTTGTAAAGTGGCAGGGGGAGGGGCTTGGTGTGCGTGGAGATGAGACCCAAAATGACAACATAAAAAATAAAATAAAAATTTTGCATTAAAACATACATTTGAATGAATGGAATTAACCCGATATATAACAAAGCCCTGGTGAGTGCACTACTTCCAACATCAAAGCAGCAGCAGCATTAACATTTAGAACTGTGACACACACTAGCGATAGGAGACTAACCCTAAGCCCTGACTAAACCTAAGCAGCGTTTACAGACAATGCGCTAAAGACGGCTAAATCGCTGCAATCCTATTCCAACCACTGATTGCCAATTATGATAATTATGTGCTACTTTAGCCCCCTTTCTGCAAGTATTAGTCACTCCTGACCACAGATCTGGGATCTGATTACCCTATGTCCAGTTGTTACTTTATGCACTGTAGAGGTCAAATAAATAAAAGGCCTAACCCTGAAACAGTGGTTAGGGGCAACTTCATGCAACTCCCTCTGGGGTGTGTTTGAGCCTTTGAAATCCATTTCTGGACCCTTTTCTGTGGGTTATGATAGCGGATGTGTGTGTGTGTGTGTGTGTGTGTGTGTGTGTGTGTGTGTGTGTGTGTGTGTGTGTGTGTGTGTGTGTTTGTGTGCCTGCCAGGGAAAATAGCTCTGCGAAAGCCTTCTGCAACATGGCAGTACACAGACAAAGTTATGAGTCAGGCTGTTATTGGAAGTCTGTTATATAAGCTGCTTGCTTGCGTACTTGGGGTTTGGTGGTGAAGCGAGGGAGTGAGAGAGAGACGGAGGGAGCAAGGGAGAGAGGAAGGGAGAGCCAGGAAGGGTGAGAGAGAGATGGGGGAGTTTTTCCCGAACATGCTCTTCTACACATCTAGAGAGCAGAGATAGAGTTGTGACTGGACATGGAATTGCTCAGTTTTAAGACATCCGGCAGATTACATTGTGAGATATTGTGAAATGTATCAGGGATTATTATTTGGCTTACCCACTCTGTCCATTTATTTGGGTTAGCCCTGGGATTGAATAGTCTATTTGGGTTAGCCCTGGGATTGAATAGTCTATTTGGGTTAGCCCTGGGATTGAATAGTCTATTTGGGTTAGCCCTGGGATTGAATAGTCTATTTGGGTTAGCCCTGGGATTGAATAGTCTATTTGGGATAAGCTTAGGGTTCATGGGCTACGGAAAAAGAGACAATTCTGTTTGGAAGGAGAGGGAAATCCCTATGGTCCAGTACTCATGCAATATCTTGACCCAGATGTGTCGTGACCTGTGCATTAGAGTGGTGTTCTGTTTGGTTGTGTGTGTTGTCGTTGGAGTGTTTTTGTCTAAGAGTGTCTGACTGTGTGTTAGAGCCTTGAGAGCTTGACGTGTGTTTTGGAGTGTGGGTGTGTTTCTGAGGAGTGGTTGAGAACCTGGAGACCGGGATGCAGACTGCACAGACCATACATGAGCACACACACACACACACACACACACACACACACACACACACACACACACACACACACACACACACACACACACACTCTCTCTCTCTCTCTCTCTCTCTCTCTCTCTCTCTCTCTCTCTCTCTCTCTCTCTCTCTCTCTCTCTCTCTCTCAGTTCCTGCTGCAGACCCCCTCACTTGGCTGCAGAGAGACCACGCAAGAGCACGCTAATCTGTTGGCATGACAACTGGGGTGGAATATTTGGCTGAGGAAGAAAAGATGAATGAGCTACAGTGGCTGTGATGTGATATAAATAAAAATGTCTTCCCCGAAAAGCCTTCAGAAGGCTTCAGAAGACAGACAGACAGACAGACAGACAGACAGACAGTCAGTCTATGCTGCTTTAATTACAGACAGAGCGGAA
Organism: Oncorhynchus keta; assembly: GCF_023373465.1. Lineage (NCBI taxonomy): Eukaryota > Metazoa > Chordata > Actinopteri > Salmoniformes > Salmonidae > Oncorhynchus > Oncorhynchus keta. Next base: position 50,010,046 of record NC_068439.1, on the reverse strand, counting down.
CGATGCTAGATACACACAAGTAGGGAGGGTTTGCCGCATCCTCTAGTCGTCAAAAAGCTTTTAAAGCCCAATGTGGAATTAACAATTCCACAATGAAGACTGCATGGTGATGAATCACGGCCACGACATCTGTTTGGTGAGTAGGCCTAGGCTTAATGATTCTGATCAAAATATCCTTGTTGTCTTTATCAAACTAATGTTTATGCATATTTTCAGTGTGGGACCTGTCTATGTGTAGGGTCCTTGACTAACCAATTCTAGCCTAGCCTTAGGCTAACCAATTCTAAATGGCACTAGCAGTTCGCAAGTAGCCAAAGTGGAAAATAGACAGGATGTAATTATTCCAAAACTGCAGTTCGTTGTTGGAACACATATTTCCCTACTTCAATCAACCAGTCCATGTTTGAACGTGCGATAAAGCTGTCATCAGTCTTGCAAGGAATGTAGCTTCTGTATCTCATCATTGTTTTTATAGAATTGTACTTCTGCAGGTTTACAGGAGCTTGTGTGTGCACTCAGTAGCACGCGTGTGTAGAGGGAGCAGTCGGAAAGCAATTGAGCGAGCGAGTGGATAACAAGTCGAGATCACCTTCACTCCATGCACAGAGGCGCATGCAATGAAAGCTCTCCCCCGCATGTCATTTGGCAAATCAAACCATAACTCTATCCTCCTGATTCCTTCATACAAGCAAAAACTCAAACAGGAAGTACCAGTGACGAGCTTAATACGTAAGTGGTCCAATGTAGCGGACGCTAAGCCGACGCTAGCACAGACTGGGATATGTTCCGGGATTCATCCACTGTTGTCCCCACAGTGACTCTACCCACACTCTCACACAATACTACACTGACACTCCAACACACACACGCTCACATACACACATGGACATATAGACACGTGTCACATACGCTACTGCTACTCTGTTTATTATATATTCTGATATTCTGATATTCTGATGCCCAGTCACTTTTACCCCTACCTTCATGTACATACTGTATTACTACCTCGGACCCCTGCACATTGACTCAGTACTGGTGCTCCTTGTTATTGTTATTTAATTGTGTTACTATTTCCTTTTTTATTTAGCAAATATTTGTCATACTTTTTAACTCTTTTAAGCATTGTTGGGAATGGGCTAGTAAGTTAGCATTTCATTGTAAACCTGGCCACCAGAGTGGCGCAGTGGTCTAAGGCACTGCATTGCAGTGCTAGCTAGAGATCCTGGTTCGAGTCCAGGCTCTGTCGCAACCGGGAGACCCATGGGGCAGCACACAGTTGGCCCAGCGTCGGCCCGGTTAGGGGAGGGTTTGGCCGGCAGGGGTGTCCTTGTCTCATCGCGAACTAGCGACTCCTGTGGCGGCCCGGGAGCAGTGCACGCTGACACGGTCGCCAGGTGTACAGTGTTTCCTCCGACACACTGGTGCATCTGGGTTAAGTGGGCATTGTGTCAAGAAGCAGTGCGGGTTGTGTTTCGGAAGATGCGCGGCTCTCGACCTCCGCCTCTCCTGAGTCCGTACGGGAGTTGCAGCGATGAGGCAAGACTGTATAACAACCAACTGGGAAAAAGAAAAGGGGTATACAATTTTAAAAAGTCTGTGTGACCAATAAAATGTGGTTTGATTTGGGTTGTTGGGAACCTATGGAGGTCAATTTGGACAGAAGAACGGTATGAAACCAAGGCTTGGAACGGGGTCTGAATTTCTAGTTGAATTCCTGCTGACAGCCTGCGAGCAGTGCGGAGAGATCTTTAACTGCTTCCCACAGATGATGACATAAAACATCTAAGAGTTTCCTAAGCAAAGTGTCACGCTGAGAGTTTGAAAAGAGAGTTAGAGAGAGAGAGAGAGAGAGAGAGAGAGAGAGAGAGAGAGAGAGAGAGAGAGAGAGAGAGAAGAAGTGATGGGGTTCCAGGGAAACCGTGTTGGCGGATGAACGAGTGTCTAACGTGAGGCCTTAAAGGTAGCTTTCACCTCCACGTCTGATACACTTTGGCCAAAAGCCATAGATCAGGGAAGGCCAAGAACTACTGGCTGTGTAGACTGGCAGGCGTGTTACAGCAGGGCTGGAGCAAAAGCCTGAATGAGAGGAGGGTTGGCCATCCCTGTCATACTGAGTGTGTCAAACTCTGTTCAAGATTTAGAAATTCAAAGGGTGGCATTTTCACACTAAGGGCTGGAATGTTCAATGGAGTCTCCAAGAGAAACCCCATTTAAAGTGTATTTTTTGGGGGCCGGGTAAAAAGGTGCTTAATCTGGTTCCGGGAACCCCCCAAATGTTTCCAAAGACAATTATTAAAAGTCAAAATAGAATTTAGAATGCTAATTGTTCAGGCAAATAATTTAGTGAAGGGGTAATTTGGTGCCAGCAAACTTTTTAGCCAAAGTCTGGGTGGATGGCTCATCAGATCTCAAGGCTTTAAGTCGACAAACAAACAGGCCTTCGATCGGTCATATCTTGGATTACTCTTAGTCTACCCATCTCAGGAAGAAAAGCACAACAATCAAATGAAACACGGAATCTTGGCCAACCAAATCTTGGTTAAGATTGCCTCCCCTCGTAAAACCCTGAGGTTTACGTCACGACAAGAGAGAGGAGAGTGGACTGGGAGCTCCCGAAGCAAAACAATAAGTATTGTGTGGCTGCCACGCCAGTCCAATTAAGGAGCCTGAAATGAATAAGGAAGACAAACTACATCTACAAACTACATCTACATCTACAAACTACATCTACACCAGATATTCAGCCTCTCTTGGAGGAAATCAAAACAGCCCACTTTGTCATAAAGTCTTGCTCAGTCTTAGAGCAGGGTCAGAGAGAGAGACACATTCCTGTCTGTCTAGTTAGTTTTCATGGGAAGATGATCTCGTACTAATGAGTATTCACTGGAATGTGTAATATTGAGGCTACTGCTACCGCACAGGCTATGTCTACCTCAACCGGAAATAACAGTTTTGCTTTACGCACATTAGGAGACCTAAATAAGGTGGTCGTGGAATGTGTGTGTGTGTGTGCGTGCCTATCATTCTTCCAGGGCTCCCTTGAGAGAGAGAGAGAGAGAGAGAGAGAGAGAGAGAGAGAGAGAGAGAGAGAGAGAGAGAGAGAGGTGACTGAGGGTGGGAGTGCTGTCAGAGTCATACCATGAACACAGATACTCAAACCTTTTTCCCCTCTGCTAGGGATGGAATGAGGGACAGTAAGAGTGAGGGATGAAAGAATGAGGGATGAGAGAAAGGATGAGAAGGAGATCTGAGGAAGGATGCAACCTGCCCTGGGGCTGCTTTCTCCAGCATGACGTCATTTAACTGATGACTCCGTAACTGCAACGACAGACACACACACACACGCACGCACGCACACCCACACACACACACGACAGACGGCTAATTCAACTTGAAACTTTATATTTTATGACGGTTGAGCGTTTGACCGAGGCCGTTTGGGCTAAGTGCTCACTCACACAATGAAACTGGCAACACAGTCAGTCTGCTTCCCTTTACTTACAGTATGACAGAAAGCCATCCCTCGTCTCTACTCACACAATGGTTGGGTCTGCAACCTGCAGCCCAATCTGGATATCACTGCAACTTCTCTGTTTTACATCTATTGCATCATTTTACAGTGTATTTCTTGCATGGCAACCACATGTGTGGGGACATTTTCCATGATTTGACAGAGTTTTAGGCAGACAGACACTTCCTATTCCCAGGAGAATCGTACAACAGGAAAACTTACTATGACCCCAATACCTAATCATACAAGCAATAATGTCCAATCCAGGAGCCTGAGTCTTTAAACATGATCTTTAGAATGGGCTGAATGATAACAACGAATCAGTTAAAATAGGTTTGGGTCACTGTTACTTTTGGGGTATAGTAAATCCCTTACAGCGATTGTTATGCAGATGAATGAGGACCCAAAAGCGACTTGGCGAAAACAGAGTCTTTATTCCAGTAAAGGATAAGAGCACTACTCCTGGACAATCAGAGCAGAGAACAAAACATAAAAACTAAAATCCACTCGTAGTGACGAGGACAGACTGGAGACTCGACCATTAACTGTAGGTTGCCTCGGGAAGGCACCGACCGTAGCGGACTCAGACACCTGCTCACACGCAGCATCTGAAGGAGACAAGACACGACAGGGCGAGACAAAGACACAGCACAGCGAACATCATACAACGATCCGACAAGGACAGAAGCGGAAAACAAGGGGAGAAATAGGGACTCTAATCAGAGGACAGAATAGGGGACAGGTGTGAAAAGACTAAATGAGTGAGTTAGGAGAATGAGGAACAGCTGGGAGCAGGAACGGAACATAGAGAGAGGAGAGAGAGGGAGGGGAGAGAAAGGGATAGAAAAAGGGAACGAACCTAATAAGACCAGCAGGGGAAACGAACAGAAGGGAAAGCTTAATGACAAGACAATATAAGACAAAACATGACAGTACCCCCCACTCACCGAGCGCCTCCAGGCGCACTCGAGGAGGAATCCTGGCGGCAACGGAGGAAATCATCAATCAGCGAACGGTCCAGCACGTCCCGAGATGGAACCCAACTCCTCTCCTCAGGACCGTAAACCCTCCCAATCCACTAAGTACTGGTGACCACGTCCCCGAGAACGCATGTCCATGATCCTACGTACCTTGACAAGGACGGGGGGAAGACGAACAGGGTGCGAAGAAAGGGCTTGACACAGGAGACATGGAAGACAGGATGGACGCGACGAAGATGTCGCGGAAGAAGCAGTCGCACAGCGACAGGATTGACGACCTGGGAGACACGGAACGGACCAATGAACCGCGGAGTCAACTTACGAGAAGCTGTCGTAAGGGGAAGGTTACGAGTGGAAAGCCACACTCTCTGGCCGCGACAATACCTAGGACTCTTAATCCTACGTTTATTGGCGGCTCTCACAGTCTGCGCCCTGTAACGGCAAAGTGCAGACCTCACCCTCCTCCAGGTGCGCTCACAACGTTGGACAAACGCCTGAGCGGAGGGAACGCTGACTCGGCGAGCTGGGACGAGAACAGAGGAGGCTGGTAACCCAGACTACTCTGAAACGGAGATAACCCGGTAGCAGACGAAGGAAGCGAGTTGTGAGCGTATTCTGCCCAGGGGAGCTGTTCTGCCCAAGACGCAGGGTTTCTAAAAGAAAGGCTGCGTAGTATGCGACCAATCGTCTGATTGGCCCTTTCTGCTTGACCGTTAGACTGGGGATGAAAACCGGAAGAGAGACTGACGGAAGCACCAATCAAACGACAGAACTCCCTCCAAAACTGTGACGTGAATTGCGGACCTCTGTCTGAAACGGCGTCTAACGGGAGGCCATGAATTCTGAACACATTCTCGATGATGATTTGTGCCGTCTCCTTAGCGGAAGGAAGCTTAGCGAGGGGAATGAAATGTGCCGCCTTAGAGAACCTATCGACAACTGTAAGAATCACAGTCTTCCCCGCAGACGAAGGCAGACCGGTAATGAAGTCTAAGGCGATGTGAGACCATGGTCGAGAAGGAATGGGAAGCGGTCTGAGACGACCGGCAGGAGGAGAGTTACCTGACTTAGTCTGCGCGCAGTCCGAACAAGCAGCCACGAAACGGCGCGTGTCACGCTCCTGAGTAGGCCACCAAAAGCGCTGGCGAATAGAAGCAAGAGTACCTCGAACGCCGGGATGGCCAGCTAACTTGGCAGAGTGAGCCCACTGAAGAACAGCCAGACGAGTAGAAACAGGAACGAAAAGAAGGTTACTAGGACAAGCGCGCGGCGACGCAGTGTGAGTGAGTGCTTGCTTAACCTGTCTCTCAATTCCCCAGACTGTCAACCCGACAACACGCCCATAAGGAAGAATCCCCTCGGGATCAGTAGAAGCCACAGAAGAACTAAAGAGACGGGATAAGGCATCAGGCTTGGTGTTCTTACTACCCGGGCGATAAGAAATCACAAACTCGAAACGAGCGAAAAACAACGCCCAACGAGCTTGACGTGCATTAAGTCGTTTGGCAGAACGGATGTACTCAAGGTTCTTATGGTCAGTCCAAACGACAAAAGGAACGGTCGCCCCCTCCAACCACTGTCGCCATTCGCCTAGGGCTAAGCGGATGGCGAGCAGTTCGCGGTTACCCACATCATAGTTGCGTTCCGATGGTGACAGGCGATGAGAAAAATAAGCGCAAGGATGAACCTTATCGTCAGACTGGAAGCGCTGGGATAGAATGGCTCCCACGCCCACCTCTGAAGCGTCAACCTCGACAATGAATTGTTTAGTGACGTCAGGAGTAACGAGGATAGGAGCGGACGTAAAACGCTTCTTGAGGAGATCAAAAGCTCCCTGGGCGGAACCGGACCACTTAAAGCACGTCTTGACAGAAGTAAGAGCTGTGAGAGGGGCAGCAACTTGACCGAAATTACGAATGAAACGCCGATAGAAATTAGCGAAACCTAGAAAGCGCTGCAACTCGACACGTGACCTTGGAACGGGCCAATCACTGACAGCCTGGACCTTAGCGGGATCCATCTGAATGCCTTCAGCGGAAATAACAGAACCGAGAAAAGTGACGGAGGAGACATGAAAGGCGCACTTCTCAGCCTTCACGTAGAGACAATTCTCTAAAAGGCGCTGGAGTACACGTCGAACGTGCTGAACATGAATCTCGAGTGACGGTGAAAAAATCAGGATGTCGTCAAGGTAGACAAAAACAAAGATGTTCAGCATGTCTCTCAGTACATCATTAACTAATGCCTGAAAAACAGCTGGAGCATTAGCGAGACCAAACGGCAGAACCCGGTACTCAAAATGCCCTAACGGAGTGTTAAACGCCGTTTTCCACTCGTCTCCCTCTCTGATGCGCACGAGATGGTAAGCATTACGAAGGTCCAACTTAGTAAAGAACCTGGCTCCCTGCAGAATCTCGAAGGCTGATGACATAAGGGGAAGCGGATAACGATTCTTAACCGTTATGTCATTCAGCCCTCGATAATCCACGCAGGGGCGCAGAGTACCGTCCTTCTTCTTAACAAAAAAAAAACCCCGCCCCGGCAGGAGAGGAAGAAGGCACTACGGTACCGGCGTCAAGAGAAACAGACAAATAATCCTCGAGAGCCTTACGTTCGGGAGCCGACAGAGAGTATAGTCTACCCCGAGGGGGAGTGGTCCCCGGAAGGAGATCAATACTACAATCATACGACCGGTGAGGAGGAAGGGAGTTGGCTCTGGACCGACTGAAGACCGTGCGCAGATCATGATATTCCTCCGGCACTCCTGTCAAATCACCAGGTTCCTCCTGAGAAGAGGGGACAGAAGAAACAGGAGGGATAGCAGACATTAAACACTTCACATGACAAGAAACGTTCCAGGATAGGATAGAATTACTAGACCAATTAATAGAAGGATTATGACATACTAGCCAGGGATGACCCAAAACAACAGGTGTAAAAGGTGAACGAAAAATCAAAAAAGGAAATAGTCTCACTGTGGTTACCAGATACTGTGAGGGTTAAAGGTAGTGTCTCATATCTGATACTGGGGAGATGACTACCATATATATGCCATTTAGCTGACGCTTTTATCCAAAGCGACTTACAGTCATGTGTGCATACATTCTACGTATGGGTGGTCCCGGGAATCGAACCCACTACCCTGGCGTTACAAGCGCCATGCTCTACCAACTGAGCCACAGAAGGACCACCATCTAAGGCGAACATAGGCGTGGGCTTCCCTAACTGTCTGAGAGGAATGTCATGTTTCCGAGCCCATGCTTCGTCCATAAAACAACCCTCAGCCCCAGAGTCTATCAAGGCACTGCATGAAGCAGCCGAACCGGTCCAGCGTAGATGGACCGACATAGTAGTACAGGATCTAGATGGAGAGACCTGAGTAGTAGCGCTCACCAGTAGCCCTCCGCTTACTGATGAGCTCTCTTTTACTGGACATGAATTGACAAAATGTCCAGCAATACCGCAATAGAGGCACAGGCGGTTGGTGATCCTCCGTTCCCTCTCCTTAGTCGAGATGCGAATACCTCCCAGCTGCATGGGCTCAGTCTCTGAGCCGGAGGAAGGAGATGGTTGCGATGCGGAGAGGGGAAACACCGTTAACGCGAGCTCTCTTCCACGAGCTCGGTGACGAAGATCTACCCGTCGTTCTATGCGGATGGCGAGTGCAATCAAAGAGTCCACACTGGAAGGAACCTCCCGGGAGAGAATCTCATCCTTAACCTCTGCGTGGAGTCCCTCCAGAAAACGAGCGAGCAGCGCCGGCTCGTTCCAGTCACTTGAGGCAGCAAGAGTGCGAAACTCTATAGAGTAATCCGTTATGGATCGATCACCTTGACATAGGGAAGCCAGGGCCCTAGAAGCCTCCCTACCAAAAACTGAACGATCAAAAACCCGTATCATCTCCTCTTTAAAGCTCAGGTAATTGTTAGAACAATCAGCCCTTGCCTCCCAGATAGCTGTGCCCCACTCTCGAGCCCGGCCAGTAAGGAGTGATATGACGTAAGCAACCCGAGCTCTCTCTCTAGAGTATGTGTTGGGTTGGAGAGAGAACACAATATCACACTGGGTGAGAAAAGAGCGGCACTCAGTGGGCTGCCCGGAGTAACAAGGTGGGTTATTAACCCTAGGTTCCGGAGACTCGGCAGACCAGGAAGTAGCAGGTGGCACGAGACGAAGACTCTGGAACTGTCCAGAGAGGTCGGAAACCTGAGCGGCCAGGGTCTCAACGGCATGACGAGCAGCAGACAATTCCTGCTCGTGTCTGCCGAGCATGGCTCCCTGGATCTCGACGGCAGTGTTACGAGAATCCGTAGTCGCTGGGTCCATTCTTGGTCGGATCCTTCTGTTATGCAGATGAATGAGGACCCAAAAGCGACTTGGCGAAAACAGAGTCTTTATTCCAGTAAAGGATAAGAGCACTACTCCTGGACAATCAGAGCAGAGAACAAAACATAAAAAACTAAAATCCACTCGTAGTGACGAGGACAGACTGGAGACTCGACCATTAACTGTAGGTTGCCTCGGGAAGGCACCGACCGTAGCGGACTCAGACACCTGCTCACACGCAGCATCTGAAGGAGACAAGACACGACAGGGCGAGACAAAGACACAGCACAGCGAACATCATACAACGATCCGACAAGGACAGAAGCGGAAAACAAGGGGAGAAATAGGGACTCTAATCAGAGGACAGAATAGGGGACAGGTGTGAAAAGACTAAATGAGTGAGTTAGGAGAATGAGGAACAGCTGGGAGCAGGAACGGAACATAGAGAGAGGAGAGAGAGGGAGGGGAGAGAAAGGGATAGAAAAAGGGAACGAACCTAATAAGACCAGCAGGGGAAACGAACAGAAGGGAAAGCTTAATGACAAGACAATATAAGACAAAACATGACAGCGATAGAGAGGAACTGAGAGAGAGAAAGGAGAGAGAGTGAGGGTCAGAGAGAGAGAGAGAGAGAGAGAGAGAGAGAGAGAGAGAGAGAGAGAGAGAGAGAGAGAGAGAGAGAGAGAGAGAGAGAGAGAGAGAGACAGAGAGAGAGAGAGAGACAGAGAGAGACAGAGAGAGAGAGAGAGAGAGAGAGATAAAAACAACTAATATGCAGATGGAAAGAGGCCCAACCCTCAGGTTTTAGCAGGAGGATAAATGGGTCTGATGAGAAAAAGAGCATCCTCCTCACTTCTCTCTCCTGGTCTGTTGGAGCGCCTGTGGAGCACACACACACACACACTTCGGAAAAGGTTAGATTTGCTCTCTTGGCTGTGTGTGTGCTCCTGTGGTGTTGGCCGATGCTGGTTGTCGTGGTTACCTGGCATTATTCTGGGATGCACAGCCTCCGTCACCATGGAAGCCAGGCAGGCGCAAAACCCCCAGAATCCTTCACAAAGGCTTTTTTAAGGTGTGTACTACTCCTTGACCACCGTTTAACCCATATTATTTCCATCACACCATCTATCGCTCTCTGACTCTCTCTCTCTACAACCATCACTCCCTTTCTCTTTGTATTTCTGCCTCTGCTCCCTTCCTCCGTCCTCTCTTTTGCTTACCCCTGCTTTTCTCACCATCCCCCACTCTCACCCCCTCTCTCTCTGCCATTCCCTCTCTTCCCCTCTGATTTCCCTGCAGTTTTTTCCCAGCATGCATTTTCCCATTTGAATTCCTCGCAGATTTCCTCTTTCCTATTTTCTATCTGTCCCTTTATCTCTAATTGTCTCTCCTTCCATCACTCTCTCTCTCTCTCTGTGTACTAATAACCTGGGTATTGATCCAGCTGTAGAAAGCCGTGTCCATTTCCTGCTTAGTGGGAGTCAGCTGACACACTCTACTCCAACACACACACACAGAATCACGGTGCGAAGAGGAGGGACACACACACACACACACACACACACACACACACACACACACACACACACACACACACACACACACACACACACACACACACACACACACACACACACACACACACACACACACACACACACACACACACACACACACACACACAGTGCTGACAAAGTGCAAGGGAAATCACAATGAGCCTACAGTATGCATCCGTAAACAAGGAAGGACAATTACAACAGACACCAGTGGTTCAGTTAGTGGTTTAGGAAACATGAATACAGCTAAAGGGGTTGAAATTATCTTGTGAAAGTAAAGCAGACTTGAAAGACTTTTTCACAGCGTGATGGTGATTTTGGCGTGTTTCTCCAATGTGTTGGAGATGAGAGGATGTGCCGGCCAGCAGGCTGCAAACACCACGCAGGCAACTGGGAATGTGTGCCACAGACTCTCTTTCTCTCCCTTCTCGCTCTTATCCCTCCGTCTCTGATAAGTCTCCCTCTGTTCGCTCTCTTCTCCGCTTCTTCCCTGTTTGTCTCTCTCTCTTTCTTCCTCCCTCATTCCCCCAGTCACTGTGCTAACAGTATCCTGACTGAAGCAGTGAATGACTGCCAGGGCCTCGTCCAAATCAAACAGGAGTGAAGCTATTATCCCTCCGACCACAGAGACCCATGCTGGACAGCAGCCAGAGGAAGATCACATCGCATGCTGACTTTTCCTTCGTGCCTTTTACAGTAATACGAGACTGAACTGTGTCTGAATAACCTGTAGATTTACTCAAATCCATCTAGCCTTCGAGCCAAGTGCGTAAAGGTGCTGGTTCTCACAATTGTACCACAGCAGGAATCATGTATTAGAGGTGGTAGTGTAAGGAATGCCAGTACTTAAGTAGTGGAAAATTCAAGGTGGTGGTTGTCTGTACTTCTACTTCTACTGCAACCACTGCTCTAACCCTTGTATCTGTAACCTACTGTAGCCCTCACTGTAATTTACTGTAGCTACATAGCCCTCCTGCCTTAGCTGTAATTTACTGTAGCTACATAGCCCTCCTGCCTTAGCTGTAATTTACTGTAGCTACATAGCCCTCCTGCCTTAGCTGTAATTTACTGTAGCTACATAGCCCTCCTGCCTTAGCTGTAATTTACTGTAGCTACATAGCCCTCCTGCCTTAGCTGTAATTTACTGTAGCTACATAGCCCTCCTGCCTTAGCTGTAATTTACTGTAGTTACATAGCCCTCCTGCCTTAGCTGTAATTTACTGTAGCTACATAGCCCTCCTGCCTTAGCTGTAATGTACTGTAGCTACATAGCCCTCCTGCCTTAGCTGTAATTTACTGTAGCTACATAGCCCTCCTGCCTTGGCTGTAAATTACCATAGCTACATAGCCCTCCTGCCTTAGCTGTAATTTACTGTAGCTACATAGCCCTCCTGCCTTAGCTGTAATTTACTGTAGCTACATAGCCCTCCTGCCTTAGCTGTAATTTACTGTAGCTACATAGCCCTCCTGCCTTAGCTGTAATTTACTGTAGCTACATAACCCTCCTGCCTTAGCTGTAATTTACTGTAGCTACATAGCCCTCCTGCCTTAGCTGTAATTTACTGTAGCTACATAGCCCTCCTGCCTGAGCTGTAATTTACTGTAGCTACATAGCCCTCCTGCCTTAGCTGTAATTTACTGTAGCTACATAGACCCCTGCCTTAGCTGTAATTTACTGCAGCTACATAGCCCTCCTGCCTTAGCTGTAATTTACTGTAGCTACATAGCCCCCCTGCCTTAGCTGTAATTTACTGTAGCTACATAGCCCTCCTGCCTTAGCTGTAATTTACTGTAGCTACATAGCCCTCCTGCCTTAGCTGTAATTTACTGTAGCTACATAGCCCTCCTGCCTTAGCTGTAATTTACTGTAGCTACATAGCCCTCCTGCCTTAGCTGTAATTTACTGTAGCTACATAGCCCTCCTGCCTTAGCTGTAATTTACTGTAGCTACATAGCCCTCCTGCCTTAGCTGTAATTTACTGTAGTTACATAGCCCTCCTGCCTTAGCTGTAATTTACTGTAGCTACATAGCCCTCCTGCCTTGGCTGTAAATGACCATAGCTACATAGCCCTCCTGCCTTAGCTGTAATTTACTGTAGCTACATAGCCCTCCTGCCTTAGCTGTAATTTACTGTAGCTACATAGCCCTCCTGCCTTAGCTGTAATTTACTGTAGCTACATAGCCCTCCTGCCTTAGCTGTAATTTACTGTAGCTACATAGCCCTCCTGCCTTGGCTGTAAATGACCATAGCTACATAACCCTCCTGCCTTAGCTGTAATTTACTGTAGCTACTAGGGGTGTGAACATTTAAACGTTAAAATGTTTCAACCTTGTTGGGATCCTTAACGTTAAGAAAAATACCTAACCTGAAACACAATATTTTCTCCCTCCACATAATTAACATCACAGTGCAGTTATCATAAACCATTATTTTCCATGTTATAACCTAACTAGACTATATGCCTATAAAAGCCTGGGGGAAGTTGTGTAATTTAAAATAAAACCAGCGAGGGAGAGGCAATCTTTCGGTTACTTTGGTGAATTTGGAAGACAATTAAGACATTGCGAGATGCAGATCACCAAGACATATGTCCCTACCTCGCCCTAGCCTGCCTGCTCGTTCTCTCTGCTAATGACACAAGTGTGTGTTCAGTCTGTTGTGTGTAGAACATCCTAGTTTAGGAAAGAGTGGTCTGCGCACAGGCAGCAGGAAGCTAAGATGTTCTGGTCTCCTAGTGATGGAAGTTAGTCCCGCCAAGTCTCCAGGGAAGGTTTATTGTCGGCGTTTCAAAAGCCGTAGTGTCGTCTACCCTAACAGACAAACAAACATGCCATAGCCGAGGCGCTTTCGAGGGGCCACATACGATTATATCTGAAAAGGGTAATCGATACAGTCGATACCGGTAACCTGCTGTAATTTCATATTATGAGACAGAAACCTACCTGGCGCTCGCAAGACCGTTCCCATGAATCGCCTAAAATAGTATGTTAAATAACGCGATTTAGCAAGACATTGTGTATAAAGATAACGCATCTATTTACCTACCATGAAAAAACAACGGCATAAACAACACAGCAGCACATCAATCAGCAACGTTAATTGTCGTCGGGGAAACAATAGCACATTAAATGCCAGAACAGAATATGACTGTACAGAGTCATTCTTCTGACGCAGCACCTTTTTTCAACGGTCTGAAAAGTCAACAACTATCCACGTTACTGTTGCTGCATTCTGTCTGTAAAAGGCTGCGGTAGATATAACTTCATTGCCTGAGTCTACCGGTCATACACACGTAATAGGCCCACTATTCTGCATTATGAATTGACGTGGAATTGTGTATATTTGTCCTTCAAATGTGTTTCGGATAACCGATCAAATAAATGTCAGTTTAAACGGTAAAGAAGAATTGTCCAGTTGTCACATCCCTCGTAGAAACATACCCTCTGGCCTGGCTGTGTTAAAAGCTGCTTACCAGAGGAAAACTCAGTGAGTCTGTTAAAGCTGATCTAATCATCAGTTAGAGAGGAGAAATCTGACCAGTGATCACACAGCAGATTACTACTGGGCGAAACCTGAAACCATGGACGGATGGAGGGATGGCTGACACAATGATAAATGACTGATTGCAAGGATAAAGAGGAAGAGTGCTTGGGTGCCAGACAGACATACACTTGATAAAGATAGTGCCGAAGATCACAAAAAAACACTGCACGAAACATTGAGCATGTGTCTCAGAGCATTCTGCAACCATGGCGACAGTGGCAACATCAGGGAAGGATGCTCCAACGCACCATGGGAGCTGCAAGCGTTTACGAGGAGAAGAGAAGGATGAGAGGAAGAGCAGCAGGCAGAGAGAAAGGAGAGGGCAGACGGAAAGAACAAAGAGCCCTGGTCTCTGCCACAAACAAGCTACAACACACACACACACACACACACACACACACACACACACACACACACACACACACACACACACACACACACACACACACACACACACACACACACACACACACACACACACACACACACACACACACACACACACACACACACACACACGGCTGCAGCCCTCAGAGACAAACACAACACAACAGCACCACTGTCATCACCCCAGCAGTCTTGGCAAGCTTCTTCACAAGGCATCAATGCCTCCTCCTCTCTTCTCTTCTCTCCTCCTCCCTCACCCCCTATCAGGACCTAGACATTGACTGCACAGCTTACACATTAACATTCTACCCCAGCCCCTCTGCAAGGACAACCACTCACAGCTGGCACATAGAAACACAATGTATGGAACAGAACTGACACGGCTGTCCATTCCACAGGATAGACATGCACATTCATTCTGTACATTGGATGTCTATTTATACATCTATTTGCAATCCCATCAAGGACCCTGCTCTCTAATAGACACAGGGCTTTGCTATTGGTAGCTGCAAATCTCTACTGCATAGGCAATATGATTATGAATGATGTCATTTGAGATGCAGCCAATAGGAAAGTATCTATATATATCAGCTGGACTGTGCTACTGTATGCTGCTCTGTTACTATTGCTCATTGCAAATTAGCTGTGGTCCTCACTAATGCGCATAGTATTACAGTATTACTGTCTCCCCAATGGTAACCTATCCAACCCAGTGTAGCGCAGCATCACAGTAACCTACCCAGTGTTACCCAGTAGCCTACCTGACTTTAAACTCCTGCGCTGTGACCTGGACCTGGGCACCAGCAGGCACAGCCTCAGTACAGTAGATCTGAGGGAAGTAGAACCGGTGGGACTGCACGTTTATATCCATGGTGCTAGCTACCTCACATCAGACGCACAGCACAAGCCCAGCTACAGGAAAGATTCAAGGATTTATTTAGTTTCTCCGTGTCTCTTCGGATTCTTCTTTCCTTTCCCCTGGTCTGTCCGTCCAGGCTGTGGCGTGAGTTAACGATAGAGGTCAGAGGTTAGCGATGGCATCCCAGTAATTCCCTCTCTGCGTCTCCGCACCTAATGGGGTTGCCGTGGATTCACAGTCACAGCAACGGAGAGATACAGCCGGGCTTCCCCCTCTCTGCCAAATACACAACCCCCCCTTTCCTCCCCTCTCTTCACTCGATCACCTCTGCTGGCTCCTCACAGACACGCAAACCTATTTCTCCAGTAACAACACAGCAATTCACATGGAGCAGGACAATAAATACATACAAATGAAAGAACAAAGACGCTTCCAATGACAACGCGAAAGAAAAGGACGCAGACTAAACAACTCTTTTGGGTCCCTTTTCACCAACGCATCCTTTGCCACAGCAGATATTTTAGATGAGGTGGGGGAGAGAAAAAGAGGAGATAAAATAAAATAGGAACAGAGAAAAAGGGGAATAAATGAAAAACGATAGAGCAGCCCTCAGAGTCTGAGAGCACTGAATGAGAGACGAGAGGAGAGCCCTTTGGGGTTTTTGCCGGTCGAGTGAGTGAGCGAGTGAGCGAGAGAAGGAGATAGAGAGAGAGAGAGCAGTAGAGCAAGAAAGGGTTGCGGTAAAGTGAAAGAGAGCGAGAGAGAGAGAGATAGAGATTCACAGTGCTGTGAGGCGTTGCCCTCACACTGCCTCTCCTCTGCGTGTCTCACTGGATTACAGCCTCCACTTCCATCCCTCCATCCCTCTCTCCCCTCCTCCCTCTCCCCCCTCCCCTCCCAGCTGTGATATGAGCAGTTGGCCGCCAGCCCCAGAGGCTGCTGGTCCTCTACTCCCCCTTCTCACATCCCTCACTGCTCTCCTCTTCTGACGCTCCTATTGGACGGAAACAGGGATGCGTAAGCCCGCACGGAGCGAGGGATGAGGAGAGAGCATAGTAGAGGAGGAGTGACTGTTGTTAATTCATCCGATGGCTCCCGTCTTTCTCGCGTCTAATTCGAGGTGGCATGCCAGGGTGGGGTGGAGCTACAATACGGCTGTCACACACACACACACACACACACACACACACACACACACACACACACACACACACACACACACACACACACACACACACACACACACACACACACACACACACACACACACACACACACACACACACACACACACCAGTGGGTAAATAGAGATACCAATGCGTCTCTCGCTCAAATAAATATCTGAACCACAGATATATGAACCGATATGGAAGTACTTAAGAGTACTGTACGCAACCCCCCATTGCCACACTGCCATCTCAAATTCCTAACAAATGAAGCGTAGTCCGTTCAGAAGGGAAACCCGAGTGTGGCTGATTGCGTCAGCTGATATTACACCAATTGGGTTCACACTCTAATTACATGCTGTCTATTCAGTCTACCAGCACTACACACGCTTCCTCCACGCCGGATGTCACGTGCTTGCCGTGTTGCTATGACCAGCGGTCACACTCTGCGCCAGCTGTTTCTGATATCCCACCACCGCCCCCAGCCTCCACCTGTCTGCGTTTCTTCCATCAAGGGATTTGGTATAGCATATCGTGCTCACTACTTGATATCACGCTTGGCTCCGGCAGTAACGCTACCCTGAGGGAGCCCTAATGCCAAACCACGCAGTACTATAGGGTCGAAGGAATGGTGAAACGTGCACGTCGTGCTTTCTTTCTGAGCTGACCGTACTGTGTTTCTTAGACGTCACACACCCATTTAGGTATTTCGACTGCATATTCCGTCCATTTTTGTCGACGTCACTCACTCTGGTTGGAAGCGAAAACGACTTCAAAGAGCCTGCGGTAAAACCACTGATCGGTTTAACACGTAAGTATCCATCCATGTTCCAGAGGACCGTAGAGGTTAGATTATATATCTGATATTACCGGGGAGAGCTCCATCATCTCATCTGCGGCTCAAATATCAAACCACCACACTAAATCCCTAGGCTGCAGAGACACATTCCCCCGAAAGGGAAATCAGAGGAGGAATTCATTCTATTCCTATGGAGACAGGTTCCCATCTCTTTCAACAGTATTAGTAGCACTCGTCTAATTCGGGTCTGTCATGGACCGTTCGATTACTATTGGTGGTTGAGGCATTAAGGCGGAGTACAATACAGTACAGTGGGGATGTTTCTGATCAAGCAATTGATTCTTATCAGTATCCTGTGATTCTTATAAACAGAGATACAGTATATTTAACTCAGACAGTATGAGGGCACAAGGCCAGACCCAGATGCAGACACGGGAGGCAGATGGTTTGAGTCTTTGATATTTATTATATTCCAAAAGGGGTCGGCAAGAGAATGGTCATGGACAGCGAAAAGGTCAAAACCAGTTCAGAGTCCAGGAGGTACAGTGTGGCAGGCAGGCTCGAGGTCAGGGCAGGGCAGAATGGTCAGGCAGGTGGGTACAAAGTCCAGAAACAGGCACGGCTCAACACCGGGAGGGCAAGAAAAAGAGAATCGAAAATCCAGGAGCACGGTGAAAAACATGCTGGTTGACTTGGAACATACAAGACGAACTGGCACAGTGAGACAGGAAACACAGAGATATATACACCGGGGATAACAAGCGACACCTGGAGGGGGTGGAGACAATCATGAGGACAGGTGAAACAGATCAGCGTGTGACAGAGTGACTATTAGAATGGAGCCACTGGCTACCAGTCGTTATGTGCCTGTAGTACAGGGACTGTGACTTGAGTCTGTTGTTGTGTCTGTGCTCTGAAGAGAATCTCAGGTCAATAAAACCGAGAGGCTGCCCCCCTTCACCAAACTGCTCCCCTGACAATAGAAGGCTCCTGGAATAAATGTGTTGGTCTCAAGCAACACACTGATTCAGACGGAGTACAGAAGAAATACAGCATTTCAACCACACTGGTCCAAGCCGAACCAATCCAATCCCTCTGTCAGTATGCCATCCATTCTCTATCTTTATTGAACTAGTAGCAGTAACATCGCCCCAACTAGGGCTGGGCGATATTCAGCATCATCAATACTGGTATGGAGCCACATACGGGTACAGATTTATACAATATCGTCTTGAACAATATGTTGTGACAGTGCTAAATGAAATGAAAAGGTCTATAAACTGGACTACTTCACTAGAACTTTCATTGCTCAGAAACAGAAAAAAGGGTCAAATACTGTCAAAAATGTGAAAAATATTGTGATAAGATGTTTGACCATGTCGCCCAGCCTTAATTTTAATCATACTGGTCTTTGTCAGGCAGAGTCTTCATCAAAGCTGAGCAGACAACCTCTCTGTCCAGTCTCTACCATCTCTGTCTTTATTGAGCTAGTAGTAATGCAACAACATTTCAACCGAGCTGAGCTGAGCAGACAGTGTGCCATGGACACAGGCTGTGTCCAATCAGAACCTGGTGATCTGTGACTGCTGACACAATGAACTCTTCGTGAGGGCTTTATCTAGTCTTTACTGTCCATGGTGTGTCTGTGTGTGTGTCTGTCTGTCTGTCTGTCTGTCTGTCTGTCTGTCTGTCTGTCTGACTGTGTGTGTCTGTGTGTGTCTGAGCGCTAGAGTGTTACTATAGCAGTCAGAACATTCACATACCGCAGGGGAGACAGCATTCTTTTTTATATATATTTATTTTTTCAATTATTTTGGGGGGGATTCATCTTTTCCCCCCTCTTATAGTCAACTAATTCAACAAATTCAATGAATATGGCACTTTATTAAAAAAACTAAAGCAGTTCATACAGTCTCATAGATCATCATAGAATGTTATGATTGGGGAGATGGCCTTCTGTCCAACAAAGGGAAAGGGAAATAGGGAGACCTAGTCAGTTACACAACTGAATGCATTGAACTGAAATATGTCTTCTGCCAGAAGAGAAGTGCAGGGCGTGTGTGTATGTATGTGTGTACCGACAGCTGTCCCTAAGCTGATCCTTGATCAGGTTTAACGGCTCTCTCCAAGGTCAGAGACCTGTCGAGCCGTGGGATTGGGCAGGAGTGACAGCTGCAGCAGCCAATCAGATCCATCGCCTCTGCTGCCAATCAACACCCTGCCACAGCTGATTTGGCAAGCGCTCTCCCCGGGGGGGCAACGTCAGGTTTAGAGTGGACGCCTTCTGCTAGTGCTGTTGAATCCCCTGCACTGACAGAAACCTTCCTTCATATCTGCTTCATTCATTATATTAATGGCCTCACTGTATTTAATGGCCTTGTTCCAACACTGGCAAGGCTAGCAATGCTTTATTAGTGTCACGCACGCAGTGCTATGTAACGCCCCACATGTAGAAGTATAGCGAGTCACACTCCCTGTCATACAAACAAGCACACACACACACAGACACACAGTCAATCGAAATCAAGACAGTCACCACAGGCGCAGGTTTACGAACACATACATGTTTACTGTAGGCTACACAGCTTCAGAAATTCCACAACAGTTGTCATCATTGACTAAAGCCTCACTTCACAACAGACCAAACACCAACTGTACAAGGTCTGCAAAGTGTTTGTTATCAAGGCTGTTCTATTAGAGCTACTACCGTTTCTCAATGCTCTACACAACGACACCGAACGGACAGAGGGCGGAAAAGGAGGAGAAATGTCAGCCTTACCCGTAATCATCCAACGAGTACATGGCCTCAGAGAGAAGGAGAGGAGAGGCAATTCTTAATGAGATGCAAGGAGGGAGGAGAGGATGGAGGGGAGGAAGAGGGGATACAAATCTGACAACGGTCAAGGAGGCCAATGCCGCTCCTCTCACCCCGATTTCTGACATATACACACAGATAGAGACAGACAGAGAGGAAGAGAGAGAGAGAGAGACACAGAGAGAGACAGAGAGACAGTGACAGAGAGAGAAAGAGAGCGAGAGAGAGACAGAGAGAGAGAGAGAGAGAAAGAGAGCGAGAGAGAAAGAGAGCGAGAGAGAGAGAGACAGAGAGAGAAAGAGAGCGAGAGAGAGAGCAAGAGAGAGAGAGCCAGAGAGAGAGAGAGAGAGCGACAGAGAGAGAAAGAGCGAGAGAGAGAGACAGAGAGAGAAAGGAAGTAAAGGAGAGGGAGTATAAAGATCTGTGACGTCCCTTGTCTTCTTGGGTAACTCACACATGCTCATCCTCTCAGGGGATTGAACGGTCTTGGTACACACAGACACACAAACTGACACACACTCTCTCTCTGACACAAATGCACACATAGGCCTAGAGGATGAATCACACAAGCTGATCTTTTTAATTACCACACACTGCAGGGAGCTGGCAGATGGGATATAGGGAAAGTGTGTGTGTTTGTGTGTGAGAGAGAGAAAGAGAGAGACAGAAACGGCTGTTGGACGGAGAGGACCAAGATGCAGTGTGGTAAGTGTCCATGTTAGATTTAATCGATAAGCTGAACACTGAAACAGACCGTAAGCACAACCGAAACAGTCCTGTCTGGTAGAGAGACAGAAAACAACAACCACAACTCAAGTGGGAAAAACAGGCTGCCTAAGTATGGTTCTCAATCAGAGACAACGATTGCCAGCTGCCTCTGATTGGGAACCATACCAGGCCAAACACATAGAAATGGAAAACAGAACACAAAACATAGAATGCCCACCCCAACTCACGCCCTGACAAAACTAAAACAGAGAGAGAGAGAGAGAGAGAGAGAGAGAGAGAGAGAGAGAGAGAGAGAGAGAGAGAGAGAAAGAGGGGGTAGAGTAAAAGGGGGAACATTTTCTCTCATTCACTAAGACTTGATTACCTCTGACTGTTCTCTGAGGATTATTCTGACACAATACACTGCAAATGTACAATGCGCTTTTACGATCAGTGACAAGTTACAACGTATATTTGTAGCAAACAGAGTGGAGAGATAAAAATGTCTACATTGGACCTTTAACGTGCTATGCTGCATCAGTTGGGCTTTCTTTTAAAAAATGGCTAGGTAGGTAATTAAGCAATAAGGAGGTGTGGTATATGGCCAATGTATCACGGCTAAGGGCTGTTGTTAGGCATGACGCAACACAGAGTGCCTGGATACAGCCCTACATATAACACGGCTGTGTTATATTGGCCATATACCACAAACCCCAGAGGTGGCTTATTGCTATTATAAACTGGTTTCCAACGTAATTAGAACAGTAAAAATACATATTTTGTCATACCGTGGTATACGTCTCATATACCATGGCTTTCAGCCAATCAGCATTCAGGGCTCCAAGCACCCAGTTTATAATTAACGTTAGTTAATTAGCTAATGTTTAAGATAAGAGTGCATCAGTTCGTGGGAGCCCAAACCGATCCAAATGAAGCATGTATAACCGATTCAACCTTTACAAAAAGACAGTTCACAAACGTTTTTTTTTTTACTCATATCCATTTTTTTTTCCGGCCTTCTGAAAATACATCTGATCTGTTGCGACTGAATTGGTGCGTTCTCTCCTGACTGAGTATGACATTGACCTGCAAGTCAGATAACAACTGTGTGCACAGTGCGGAAGACGCAGAATCTCATGCCAACGAGAGGTAGGCCTAGTGATGGGACGTTAGGCTCTTTTAACTGACTGATCTTTTGGACTCGTTCAGTCAAAAGAACGAATCTTTCGACTAATTTCGTTCATTTAAGCCAGTAACGCCCAGAGCACACAGGAACCCCTACCGGGGAACAATTAACTGACAACGTGAAAGAGTCATGATTCTCCAAGCCTCTCGCCCACATTTCGTTCGCCATGGTGGGCTTCTTGAAGCTGTCATTTGTGACTGAGACTTGTAAAACGTGTGCTTTAAACAACGCACATTTGTTGATTGCTAGGCATACACATTGCGATCATTTCTTGATACATTTTAAACGAGGTCTAGCGGGAGCCGCAACCGGACTAGATTGTGAACGACTGTTGGCGGAATGCGTTGCTTGACTGCAGTGTGGGTGATCAACACAATATCGTTCGCCGAACTGCAGGCTATCATATGAACTAGACCTTTCGAAGTGCCATCTTTCTTTTATTATTTTGGTGTGCTTTAGTATGGTTCTCAATGCACAATCACCCCCCCCAATCCCATCGATAAAATAATTGTATTTAAGTCACACAAGTTTTACTGTACGTGAAGTTTCAAATGCATTTGTTATTACAAAATGTGTAATGTGACAGGTATTTTAACATGACACGTTTTTTTTTTACACACAAAAAAAAACGTTTTTAGATTTTATCAGTCATTTTTCTGAAATGAAGGGGATGATGACGCAATCTTTACGAGAGGGAGTATAATCTGATTTGATTGGTCCTCAACTCATGGCTCAGGATGAATGGAGTTAGCCCATTGGGTTAGCCTGCCCTGGAGAAGGTTAGTTCTGAAAGATTAATTGACATAGAAATGTCCCGGGCTTAAAAGTGATCCAATTTCGTGGTACAGGTTATTCCGAGTTGAACTCAGAGTTGACCAAAATCACCGTGCTAACTCCTCAATCCTGATTTGTAGCTCAGCGGTCCCGGTTGTTGTCAACTCGAACGTTGTCATTAAAACCTTGATTGATTGGTTGACAAGATGAACTCTGCTCATTGATCAACCGTGCGCAGCGGCCACTCCAAGACTTTATCTGCTTGCGTTTTATTCAGCCCGCCACCCTAACCCCATTGACTCTATGAGACCGTTGTTTACCGCGGCCTGTCTATAAACACCATTAATCCTGCTGTAGGACTCGTTGCAGCCAGCACATGCAGGCCAAACAAACGACTAAAACGAAAAACAAATCATGGCTCTCGAGTCAATAAAAAGACTCGTTCAAAAAGAAAGAACCGTTCATCACTAAACCTGGCCTACCCTATTCTAATATTCGTAGGCTACATCTGCGTGGCACCATCAGCATTCAGATGTTTATAAAACAGCTTTCACAATATTAAATCATAGGCTTTATTAATTGAGTGACAACCAATGTAATTTGCTGGGTCATTGTTACCAGATGCGCTGTAGAAAATACATGTTTTACCGGCGGAGCTGTAAACACCCCCCCTAATCTGATAGTAGTAGATTAAGAGTCTGCCCTATGGCTCAGCTCACATCAAATCAAATCAAATTGTTTTGGTCACATACACATGGTTAGCAGATGTTATTGCGAGTATAGTGAAATACACATACTACATGACAAAGCAAAAACAGTAAAAAATAAATTAAAAAAATACTCTTTACACAGTACTTTGTTTAAGCACATTTGGCAACGATTACAGCCTCAAGTCTTCTTGAGTATGACGCTACAAGCTTGGCACACCTGTATTTGGAGATCCTCTCGAGCTCTGTCAGGTTGGATGGGGAGCGTCGCTGCACAGCTATTTTCAGGTCTCTCCAGAGATTTTTAGATCGGGTTCAAGTCTGGGCTCTGGCTGGGCCACTCAAGGACATTCAGAGACTTGTCCCGAAGACACTCCTGCGTTGTCTTGGCTGTGTGCCAGGTCGTTGTCCTGTTGGAAGGTGAACATTCACCCCAGTCTGAGGTAATTTTTTCATCAAGGATCTCTCTGTACTTTACTCCGTTCATCTTTCCCTCGACCCTGACCAGTCTCCCAGTCCCTGCCGCTGAAAAACATGATGCTGCTGCCACCATGCTTCACCGTGGGGATGGTGCCAGGTTTCCTCTAGACGTGATGCTTGTCATTCAGGCCAAAGAGTTCTATCTTGGTGTCATCAGACCAGAGAATCTTGTTTCTCATGGTCTGAGAGTCTTTAGGTGCCCTTTGGCAAACTCCAACTTGGCTGTCATGTGCCTTTTACTGAGGAGTGGCTTCCATCAGGCCACTCTACCATAAAGGCCTGATTGGTTGAGTGCTGCAGAGATGGCTATCCTTCTGGAAGATTTCCACATCTCCACAGGGGAACTCTGGAGCTCTATCAGAGTGACCATCGGGTTCTTGGTCACCTCCCTGACCAGGGCCCTCTACCCGATTGCTCAGTTTGGCCGGGCTGTGTTTAGGACGAGTCTTGGTGGTTCCAAACTTCTTCCATTTAAGAATGATAGAGGTCACTTGGGGACATTCAATGCTGTAAAAAAATGTTGGTACCCTTCCCCAGATCTGTGCCTTGACAAAATCCTCTCTCGGAGCTCTACGGACAACTCCTTCGACCTCACGGCTTGGTTTCTGCTCTGACATGCACTGTCAACTGTGGGACATTATATAGACAGGTGTGTGCCTTTCCAAACTGTTTATGCTTTATCATTATGGGTTATTGTGTGAAGGTGTCTGGATACTTACCGACTACCGACTGCACTGTAAGTCCAGGCCACTAGTTCAACTAGCTCTTACAGTCTTACAGTCTCACGGGCCAAAGGTTGCATGTTCAAATCGCTGGATTTGAACATGCAACCTTTGGCACCAGAAACAGATGCGTACAACCATCCTCCATCAGCAACCTAGTAAATCCCGAAACCTACTTGAAGGTAACAGCACTCACTGTTGCGCCTAGTGGCCGATTTCCGCATCGTCTCCAGATGTCCTCTGACATGGATGGACGTCGAATACTGTATCAAGGGTGACCTGGCTGAGTTTCAATGTATGATTCAAACCTTGATTGGCAAACAAAGATTTTTGCACTTATTCCCATCTCTCTCTCTACTGTCTCTAGTAGCCTACTCTCTCTCTGGTGCACAGAGTAGTAGGGGCTACCATGGAACTAGAATGACAGTAAATTGAATTATATCGGGTGGTCACCCCGAGCCCAGCAGAAACTAGCACACATATGGGTCACACGCCACCAACCACACACGCCAACACACATCAACCCAAATCAATACGCATCGAGCCAGATCGATGGCCCACACGCTTTCAGTGCTTAATGAAATGTCCTAACTCACTCACTAGGAAATTTAAGTGCATCCGTTATCTACACTATATGACCAAAAGTATGTGGACACCTGCTCATCGAACATCTCATTCCAAAATCATGGACATTAATATGGAGTTGGTCCCCCCTTTGCTGTTATAACAGCCTCCACTCTTCTGGGAAGGCTTTCCACTAGATGTTGGAACATTGCTACGGTGACTTGCTTCCATTCAGCCACAAGAGCTTTAGTGAGGTCGGGCACAGATGTTCGGCCAGTGCAGGCCAGTCAAGTTCTTCCACACCGATCTCCACAAACCATTTCTGTATGGAGCTCGCTTTGTGCATGGTGGATTTGTCATGCTGAAACAGGAAAGCACAGAATCGTCTAGAATGTCATTGTATGCTGTAGCATTAAGATTTCCCCCCACTGGAACTAAGAGGCCTCGCCCGAACCATGAAAAACAGCCCCAGACCATTATTTCTCCTCCACCAAACTTTACAGTTGGCCAAATCCAGATTCGTCCGTCGGACTGCCAGATGGCGAAGCGTGATTCATCACTCCAGAGAACGCGTTTCTAGAATAGAAAACAGCACTTGAATCAGACTATTGTTTCAGGGATACTATGGTTGGTGCATATGAGTTTGTGTCTTAATGTTTTTTATATTTTTTTATCATGTGTTGGTCATTGTTGCATGTTCTGTCATTGTAAATCATTGATGATGCATGCTGTGATAAATCAATTTCCTAAATAGGGATTAACAAACTAATATTGTACTCTACTCTCACTGTTCGGCGGTCCCGTTCTGTGAGCTTGTATGGCCTACCACTTCGCGGCTGAGCTGTTGTTGCTCCTAGACATTTCCACTTCACAATAACAGCACTTACAGTTGACCGGGTCAGCTCTAGCAGGACAGACATTTGACAAACTAACTTGTTGGAAAGGTGGCATCCTATGACGGTGCAACGTTGAAAGTCACTGAGTTCTTCAGTAAGGCCATTTCTACTGCCAATGTTTGTCTATGGAGATTCCATGGCTGTGTGTTCCATTTTATACACTTGTCAGCAACGGTTCTGGCTGAAATAGCCAAATCCACTCATTAGAAGGGGTTTCCACATACTTCTGGATATACAATCTAGAAACAAACGACAGCTAGCCAGGAGTGTTATGCTATGAATGGGATCTGCTGGAGAAAAAATAAATTACCTAAACTTGTGTTTTACAGAATATGTACAGCGTTACAGACGGACACCAGCTCCACTTCTTCCATTGCGGTTCCTCTAAACTCCTTCGGCTGTCAGCCAGAAGTGTTATGCTGTGAATGGGATCTGCTGGAGAAAAATAAATTACCTAAACTTGTGTTTTACAGTATATGTACAGCGTTACAGACACCAGCGCCACTTCTTCCATTCCGGTTCCTCTAAACTCCTTCGGCGTTACCAGCGGACGTGACGAATGAGTCTCTCCGCTCGTTAGTCTCTTGTCAGTGGTCGGTTTACTGTCTCCTCGTTAAAGGGTTTTAACTGATTAGTGTCACAGCAGCAGATTAACACGAGATCACAGTCACAGTACAGACAATCAATCAGCAATTAACAGGAGACAGTAATACCATCACACAGAGAAAGAGAGAGAGAGGGGGGGTGGGACTCAATATTCATAGCAATGAGAGAGTACTATCTGAGGTCTCTATTGGTGTGACTTTGTGGAGCTCACGAAATGCTGAGAAAAGAGTGACATCAAGTTAACTTGAAACATTAATTTGAACACACAGGAAACAAACAAAAAAAACAGAACGACACACACACACACACACACACACACACACACACACACACACACACACACACACACACACACACACACACACACACACACACACACACACACACACACACACACACACACACACACACACACATCATGCCATGCGAACATGCTTAAACCGTGCTTACCGTCACCAAACAAACATATGTCCCCCAAAATACCCACTCACACACATCCTGAGAGACCCCAATGTGGGAATCGTTTGTGGATTTAAAAGGACACTCCTAATCTAATCCAGCAGTAGAAGAAGACTGCAGGACAACTGGCAGCCCAAAGAGTTCCCCATGGATGTACACTAACCAACCTGCTACTGACTGACAGACCGCTGGAAACTCTCACTGATCACCTGCTAATAGGATTAACATGTAATAAGATGTAATAAGATGACTGGGACACACACTGTAAAGGGGTTACTGGGAGTTTGACAGGAGTTTACAGGCAGCTCATGGCAAGTAAAATTCTGTATTTAATATTACAGTACATCTACTGTAATATAAATATGGTAATACAAATACGGATTCAAAACAAGTACTGTCTAAGACACACAGTACAATACCGTAAAATTGACTTTCCATGAAAACTTTCTATTCAAACTGACAAATTGACTTTCCATTCTCGCAAACATGATGGTGCTCTCCGTTTTGCTCTACGACCCCCACAAGTGTCACGGGACTCGTCTGACACACCTAGTCATTCAAGGGTTTTTCTCTGTTTTAATATTTTCTACATTGTAGAATAATAGTGGAGACAAACTATGAAATAACACATATGGAATCATGAAGTAACCAAAAAAGTGTTAAAATATATTTTCAATTTGAGATTCTTCAAAGTAGCCACCCTTTGCCTCGATGACAGCTTTGCACTCTTGGAATTCTCTCAACCAGCTTTATGAGGTAGTCACCTGGAATGCATTTCAATTAACAGGTGTGCCTTGTTAAAAGTTCATTTGTGGAATTTCTTTCCTTCTTAATGCGTTTGAGCCAATCAGTTGTGTTGTGACAAGGTAGGGGTGGTATACAGAAGATAGCCCTATTTGGTAAAAGACCAAGTCCCATATTATGTCAAGAACAGTTCAAATAAGCAAAGGAAAATGACAGTCCATCATTACTTTAAGACATGAAGGTCAGTCAGTCCGGACAATTTCAAGAACTTTTAAAGTTTCTTCAAGTGCAGTCGCAAAAACCATCAAGCGCTATGAGGAAACTGGCTCTCATGAGGACTGCCACAGGAAAGGAAGACACAGAGTTACCTCTGCTGCAGAGGATAAGTTCATTAGAGTTAGCCTCAGAAATTGCAACCCAAATAAATGCCTCAGAGAGAGTTAAAGTAAGAGACACATTTCAACATCAACTGTTCAGAGGAGACTGCATGAATCAGGTCTTCATGGTCAAATTGCTGCAAAGAAACCACTACTAAAGGACACCAATAAGAAGAAGAGTCTTGCTTGGGCCAAGAAATGGACATTGGACCGGTGGTCTAAATTTGAGATTTTTGGTTCCAACCACTGTCTTTATGAGACACAGCGTAGGTGAACAGATGATCTCCGCATTTTGTGGTTCCCACTGTGAAGCATGAAGGAGGTGGTGTGATAGTGTGGGGGTGCTTTGCTGGTGACACATTTATTTAGAATTCAAGGCACACTTAACCGGCATGGCTACGACATCATTCTGCAGTGATACGAAATCCCTTCTGGTTTGCGCTTAGTGGGACTATTATTTGTTTTTCAACAGGACAATGACCCAAAACACACCTCCAGGCTGTGTGAGGGCTATTTGACCAATAAGGAGAGTGATGGAGTGCTGCATCAGATGACCTGGCCTCCACAATCACCCGACCTCAACTCAATTGAGATGGTTTGAGATGAGTTGGACAGCAGAGGGAAGGAAAAGCAGCCACAAGTGCTCAGCATATGTGGGAACTCCTTCAAGACTGTTGGAAAAGCATTCCAGGTGAAGCTGGTTGAGAAAATGCCAAGAGTGTGCAAAGCTGTCATCAAGGCAAAGGGTGGCTACTTTGAAGAATCTCAAATTTAAAATATATTTTGATTTGCTTAACACTTTTTTTTGATTCCATACGTGCCACTTCATAGTACTGATGTCTTCACTATTACTCTACAATGTAGAAGATAGTAAAATAAATAAAAACTCTTGAACGAGTAGGTGTGTCCATACTTTTGACTGGTACTGTACTTTTTTAATATACCTAAAGGGGTCCTAAAATTCCAAATCAATAATATCTGTAGTATGACCATATTTACAAATTCCATATGTCTTTTAGACCCCCCCACCCCCCCCCCCCATTCACTACGTTAATGTGCCAGAAACAGCAATATTTGTTCAATTAAGCAAAACCCCATTCACTTGGGGTTAGTCTGATCAAATAGAAAACTCTATCAGCGATTTGAAATTCATCATTAACGTGACTAAATACAGGTCACTGTGTGTGAACCAACAGTGAAAACAGCTTTTAGTCCCGTATAGGCTGATTCTGCATGGAAACTGTGTCTGCATTTCAAATGTCAACCTATTACCTATATATAGGGAATAGGGTGCCACTTGGGATGCTATGGGCCATGGACAAAAGTTGCACACTCGGTTATATAGGGTGGTATTGGGACGCAACCAGTGAAGTTCTGAGTCTGTAACCTTGACTAATGTATGCTTGACCTTTAGAGCTGACTTCATCTGGTTAAAATCAATGGTCACTAGGTCACTGTTGGAGAGACCAACAATCACTTGCAGGCCTACACACAGCATGGAGGCTCACATGTGTTGACATTTGGTCACAGTACACAGACACAGGCACAATCGATCAAGAATGTACATGAAAGCAAAACAAACACACACACACACACACACACTACTAAACCAATACAAATGAATGGTTGAACCACAGTCAACGATGCCACCTACAGTACATCTCTATAACCGTATACATGAACATGTTTTAATCCCCAGACAGAACTGGGTGAATAGACACAGACATTATATAACCACTGTAGTCAGTCAGTTGGGGTTAGCTTAGGTTAGGTTAGCTTAGTTTAGCTTAGGTTAGCGTAGGGCACAGTAAGGGTTAGAGCATACAGGAACGGTTGATGAAAAGTGTCTTAGGTAGGGTACAGTATATGCCAGTGTTTTCCCACCCTGATCCTTGAGTACCCCCAACGCTACAGTTTCTTTGTGTCCCTGGACAAACACACCTCATTCAACTAATCGAGGGCCTGATGATTAGTTGACAAGTTGAATCAGGTGTGCTTGTCCAGGGTTACAATAAATATGTGCACTGTTGGGGATACTCGAGGACCAGGGTTGGGAAATACTGGTACATGGAATGCTCTCTAAGCCAGGGTGGCAGGGAAAGGGAGAGGGTAAAGGAGAGGTAGGAGACAGCAGGGAGAATCAGAGAGGAGGCAGGGATGGGAAAAAGAGGAGGCGATGGGGATGAGGGAGTATGGACTGTATAGACAATGGAGGAGGGGGAAGAGTAAGCTGGAGGCTTGCGTGAAAAAAGGGAGACAGCAGAAGACGTGGGGTGGGGGCAGGGAAGACTGCCCAGTGGGAGGGGGCAGGGAAGACTGCCCAGTGGGAGGGGGCAGGGAAGACTGCCCAGTGGGAGGGGGCAGGGAAGACTGCCCAGTGGGAGGGGGCAGGGAAGACTGCCCAGTGGGAGGGGGCAGGGAAGACTGCCCAGTGGGCATAAAGGGTACTAGCTGACCGTGGGCACCTTTGGCACAGTCCCACTCTGACCTTGGGAGAAACACATTGTACGTACGTGTGTATATATATATATATATGAGAGAGATCACACAAAGACTGCCAATGACAATTAGCCTCAACCTGGGGTTTCTCTGCCTGCAGCAGCAGACCTGTACCAAAGGCTGGCAGTCACCACAGAGCGACAGTAAAGCCTCTGTGGATTGGTCTCGGTTCAGCGTGGCACTATAGTAAGTTCTGATTGGCTGGGTGATCTGATCGGCCCAGCCTCCACCAGGTTGTCCAGGAAGAACTGTCCCTATTAGTTAGGGTGGTTGTGCTCGCCCATGAGGTGTGAGATTCGATAGAACAACTGGGTTCTGGGTATGGCTCAGTGAGATTGAAGGGGGAATAGTGCATGAAACAGAGAAGACGATCAATACTCAATACTATCAATACAATTGTAACAGTATTGCTTCCGTCCCTCTCCTCGCCCCTACCTGGGCTCGAACCAGGGGACCCTCTGTACACATCAACAACTGCCTCCCACGAAGCATCGTTGCCCATCGCTCCACAAAAGCTGCAGCCCTTGCAGAGCAAAGGAAACAACTACTTCAAGGTCTCAGAGCGAGTGACGCCACCGATTGAAATGCTATTAGCGCGCACCCCGCTAACTAGCTTGCCATTTCACACGAGACACAAAGAGGGGAAAGAATTCCCTGTGTTGGAAGTAAACACTGACCACATACCAGTCAACCTGTGTGTTCATTTGTTTGAATGAGTCCTTTTTAAATCATGAAAATACCCTTGAGGTTAGAAGCCTCGTGTGTGTGTGTGTGTGTGTGTGTGTGTGTGTGTGTGTGTGTGTGTGTGTGTGTGTGTGTGTGTGTGTGTGTGTGTGTGTGTGTGTGTGTGTGTGTGTGTGTGTTCACCTGAGCATGTTGCTGGACCTCAAGGCCTGACGTCTCAATTATACCTGGTTTAGATATGGACTTTTAGATACAAGCTTTGATGGATGGCCTGATTCAATTCAATTTGTAAGTTGTTTTTGGTCATGTGAAATCCGATGAGTTGATGTTGTGATTAGAATAATGTGCCCTACTATCCATAAAGGCCCATAGAATCAGAATCATAGAATGGAAATCCCAATTCCATGCCATTCTAATTCTCTGGAGCAATTTATAATCCAGAAAATAATTCGAATGGAATTAATTATATGTCTATGTTATGACCACCATTTATCACCATGTTACACATGACGCACGTGTAGTCTGGTTTCTATGACAACAGATCCTTTCCCTCTGCAGACCACACCCTCCGTGACACACCACGGAGATGGGATGGGAGACCGAGCGGGAGGACCGGAGACGTTTGCTTGCGTGTTTAATCAATGCTTTCTCTCCTGTCCATGAAATGATAGAAACCATGCATGCCCTTGCTCGTTGCTTTTTGACACCGATCAGATTAATTCACCCCTGTTCACAGGGAGAATTCACAGCTACACTGCACTGTGCTACCCCACCTCACAGGCCCAAATAGGCCTACAGAACAGGTATCCTAGTCGCCGGTCATCCAAAAAACGCACATTTGATCATATAATAACGGCATACATGTTGCCTCGACAGAACGAATGAAACGATATACTATTAATTGGGTATTTTCGTCTTATCCGACAACAGGCTTTCCCTTGAAATCCAATAAAATGCGTCCTCGAATCTCATCCAGCCGTAGCCTGTGTGTGTCGTTCATTGTGCGTTAATAACGCGAACCGTCTGAATCAAAAAGCAAGCGCATGCTTTTGCTTACCTCATCTTCCTCTCCTCTCCACCGTAGTGATAAATGAAGAACGACCTGTAGCCTATTGTCGTTTTCCCTTTCCGGACGATTCTCTCAGTCCAGAATATAGGCGATGCGAATGTTCTACGATTTATTATCTAGCTATTAATAATAGCCTAGGCGCGGATGGTACGAAGCCTGCCGGGGATCTGCAGCGCAAGCAGATGCTGGAAAGGCGACAGCGTGGGGAAAATGCTACACACGGATGCCACAGTTTTTAGTCTATTTTATTTAAAGCGAATCTCTCTCTAGTCCCTTTCGAGGTGGTGCCGGTGATGTCGGTGCCATCGTTCAGATCGCCACGGAGAGCTGTCCTGACGAGAGACTGGTCGGTCTGGCTGACAGCGGCTTCTGAGGTGCCATCTTCCCTTCCTCCAGCACTGGGAGCGTGGACGCGCGGGAGGGATAGAGAGAGTGAGTGTATATGAGAGAGAGAGAGAGAGAGAGTGTGTGTGTGTGTGTATATGGGAGGGATAGGGGTAGAGAGAGAGAGTGTATATGGGAGGGATGGGGGTAAAGAGAGAGTGTGTATATACATATATGTATGTGTATGTATGTGTATATGTATATGTGTATGTGTGTATATGTATATGTATGTGTGTGTATATATGTATGTATGTGTGTGTATATGTATATGTATGTGTATGTATATGTATGTGTATGTATATGTATGTGTATATGTGTATGTGTGTATATGTATATATGTATGTGTGTGTATATGTATATGTATGTATATGTATATATATATACGTATATGTGTATATATATCTTTCAGCTACTGTAAGTTAAAAATAAAAAAAATCCTCTCCAAACCAATGATATTCAATGGCCGGGTCCAAAATATCTCAGGGGTTCTATTTTGAAGTGTGACCACTAAGTCTGTGACCATGCCAACACCACCAGGTAATAATGTACCAGGTCTTAATGAAATAGTAGGCCTCCATGATGATGGGAATTGGATCTCCCTGTCATTTCCATCCCTTTGAGCCCATGTCAGTCGTCTACACGACAGGTGTGATGGCCTGTTCCTCTCTGACAGGTAGGCCTAAACAGATGGGGTTGTAAAGGTTAAACACAAGTCGAGTCCTTTAGTCGTGTGGGTGATGCGGTTTTGGGGCCAGGACACCTGACACCTGTATGCAGGCAAAGTGCGGGGCCAAGGACAACATCCGTGGGACGATGACTGACTCAACTACTGTAAACTAGCCTACCTAATTGAATGTTTTCACTGAGTGTTTGGTCGCATAAATCTAGCATTCTGATCCTCGTGTATGCCTAGGCTTACAGTTTCTGCGAGTCGGACGGCAGAGTCTCTGTCCCACTACGTATCTCCACAAGAGGGTGCTGCTCACACACACATACACACACACACACACACACACACACACACACACACACACACACACACACACACACACACACACACACACACACACACACACACACACACACACACACAAAAAACTCAAAACACCATGGAAATATCTTGCAATGATACTGTCCATTGTTATGACATTATTACATTGAGATTATTACATAGACAGTAGTCGAAGTAGGTGATGACTGAAATGTTTAATGGCTGTCAACAGAGACAAGACAAATACACCCATAAACCAAATAAGAGAATTCCCACATACATCCCCAAAGTCAGGGAGATGATTCATATTTTACTGAAGTAAAACTACTAAGCACACACACAAAATGGAGACATTAAAACAGAACGGATCAGGAGAAAAAACCCCACAGGCTTTCAGTTGACAGACAGAAACATGTAAGAGATGGTGCTCGGAAAAAGCAACACAACAAACAAACTCACTATTCCCTTTACTGCTGGTGAAACGAAACACCTCAAAACCAAAGCGGTGGAACTATCAGTCCATCTCAAACATTACCGAAGACAACCTCTACTTCTACATTCACTCACATTGCTAGAAACGCAAACATTACCGAAGACAACCTCTACTTCTACATTCACTCACATTGCTAGAAACGCAAACATTTGTTTCAAACATCGTGAAAACTGAGTCCGCTTACAGACCCACTACACTTGTAAGAGCTTGACGTAGAAGCTGCCCCGAACCACAGATCTAGAATCAGATTACCCTCCCCCAATCCTAACCTTAACCTTTTATCTGAACCTAGACCAATGGTTAGGAGCAACCTGTACCTCCTCCTAGCCTACCCTATTGCCTTTAGTAACAGATTTGGAAGTACTGGCTTGGTGATTTGAGGGGGCTTTTGTAATTGGACATTTCCATAGAAGAATACGTATTCTGATTGGTGCTTTTCTGCAGGGGGAGGGTGAAGGCGGGGGGTGTTTTGCATGTCTCGAGCTTAGTTCGGTCTGAGGTGGGGCGGCCTCCTTTGGTCTGAGGAGGGGCGGGGGTTCTGGTGGGTCTAGAGTTGGGGACCATAGGGGCTGATTTGGCCGCTTCAGAAGACCCAGTCCTTCTTGTTAGGGGGTTCAGATAGATCTGCATAGTCACTAAGTGAAGAGGCGAAATGAGGGGTAAGGGTGACGGCCAAGGGTGAGAGTAGGGGACAAAATGAAGTTTTGTAGGTGTGAGCAGGTGGTAAGGGTTTGAAGTGTTGGGGTGCGAGGGGAAAGGGTAGAGATGACAGCAAGAGAAGGGAGGATGTGTGTGGAGGAGGGGGAATGGGAGGGGATGAGAAGTCATGGTGAGACATGGTGAGAAAATGAGAGAGAAGGATAAAACAAGTGTTCAAACACAGTGCTGACTCGTACATTAGAAACCATAAGATGTATTTGCCACAGATAAGATTTGATTTCATAAAACTTGACAGACATTGTATTTTCTAGAGAGAGATAATGCATGGGATCAGGAACAGGCGGTGGAGTATGGAGGCATAGTATACAGAGCTAGACTAACATGCCCTGTAGACGGTTAAGAGTGTTATTCCAGGAGGTTGGACTGAGGCCTACCTTTACAGTGCGTCACCTGCCTCGACCCTACGGACGAAACACAGAAGCAGGTCAGTCTATCTGGGAGGTATAGCATCCACTCGAACCACGGCACTCATACCATTTACCAATGGCATGTTACAGTAGGATCAATCTAACCAACAGCTGTTTCCCATTAATCTGGCCATTCCTCTCCCCAAGGTCCTGTTGTACAGCTCAGTGCTGACCTCTGCCTGTGGGAAGAGCACACTACAGTAGAAATTCAATCATTTTCTTACCGACACTGGCTGCAGGCTCCTTGGTTTTGCTGCCAGGAGAGAATGAGAAAGGAGAAGTTAGGCTCCATCATACAAGCAGGGAAAGTATTGTCAATCTCACACTCTAGTCTAGAACAAGGATGGACAACTCTTGTCCACGAGGGCCACAGTACTGCTGCTTTTAGTTGTTATACCAGGTTACCAAGACACAGATATACGCCAGTATCCGATTGAAAAAAAAAGAGCATGGAAACCAGCAGACCTTCAAGGACCAGAGTTGTAACTCCTGCTCTGGAGATCTATTTGAGAAAACGTAAAAGACGTATAGACTAGAACAGTACATTCAGAGCACATTTAAACAGCTCTTCCCTGTTAGGCCTACTGCCATAGATGTACATACCTTTCAGCTTTCTTACTGCAGGGGGCTGTGGACCCTGGGGGGCCAAGTCGGGGGCCAGGCCGAGCCGTTTTAGAGATACATGGACTCTCCTTCACACTGCCTACCGGACTCTTCACACCACTGAGGGGGGATGTTGGAAAGAGTGAGAAAACCGAAAGTGTATGATCAATTTGTTGAAATGTATCTAGTGCTAGAGTTAGAGTAGAGGGATAGTAATCGTACTGTACCTCTCTGTGTTTGCAGGTGATGGTTAGTGATTGTGTAATGTACCTCTTGGCTGATGCTGGTGGTAAGGGGCTGTAGTTCCGTGCGGTGGATGTAGAGGGCAGTGTGGAGGTTGTGTAACTCTTCTTCAAAGAGGCAGGGCTGTTCATTGATGGTCTGGACGGCAGGGCCAGAGACACAGGCCTAGCTGCTGTTGCATAGGGGAAATATGGGTGAGGAGGGTATAACTGTATGTTTTTATGTGGGTGTGTGTGTGTGTCCTCTGACTTCAAAATGGCCCGAGTTGCTCCCCTCCTCAAGAAACCAACACTCGACTCCTCTAGACCTGTAGACCTGTATCCTTTCTTTCTTTTTATTCTAAAAAAAACTTGAGCGTGCTGTCTCTTATCAACTTTCTCGTTATCTCTCTCAGAACGATCTTCTTGACCCTAACCAGTCAGGCTTCAAGATGGGTCACTCAACCAAGACTGCTCTTGTCTGTGTCACAGACGCTCTCCTCACTGCCAAAGCCGACTCTCTCCTCTGTTCTCATCCTCCTAGATCTATCCGCTGCCTTCGACACCGTGAACCATCAGATCCTCCAGGGCTGGGCGTCTAAGGCTATGCACACTCAGGCAGGACACTCCTACCAGGTGACGTGGAGAGGATCTGTATCTGCACCATGTACTCTCACTACTGGTGTCCCCCAGGGCTCGGTTCTAGGCCCTCTCCTTCTCTCTATACACCAAGTCACTCGGCTCCGTCGTGTCCTCACATGGTCTCTCCCTATCATTGCTATGCGAATGACACTCAATTACTTTTCTCATTCCTCCCTTATGAAACCCAGGTGGCGACATGCATCTCTGCGTGCCTGGCAGATATCTCAACTTGGATGGCGACCCGCCACCTCAAGCTCAACTTCGACAAGACGGAACTGCTCTTCTTCCAGGAGAAGGCCTGTCCGCTCAAAGACCAATCCATAACGGTTGACAACTCCACAGTGTTACCCTCCCAGAGTGCAAAGAACCTTGGCGTGACCCTGGACAACACCCTGTCGTTCTCTTAAAACATCAAAGCAGTGATCCACTCCTGGAGGTTCATACTCAACAACATCCCTAGAGTATGACCCTACCTCACACAGGAAGCGGCGCAGGTCCTAATCCAGGCACTTGTCCTCTCCCGTCTGGACTACTGCAGCTCACTGTTGGCTGGGCTCCCCACTTGTGCCATCAAACCCCTGCAACTTATCCAGAACGCTGAAGCCCGCCTGGTTTTCAACCTTCCCTAGTTCTCTCATGTCACTCCGCTCCTCCACTGGCTTCCAGTCGAGGCTTGCATCCAGTACAAGACCATGGTGCTTGCCTGCAGAGCAGCAAGAGGAGCTGCCCCTCCCTTACCATCAGGCTATGCTCAAACTCTACATCCCAACCTAAGCACTACTATGGGAGGGCAGCTCCCGCTCAGCCCAGTCCAAGCTCTTCTCTATCCTGGTACCCCAATGGTGGAACCAGCTTTCCCCTGAAGCAGACAGCAGTCCCTGCCCATCCCCCAAACCCTTTCCAGCTCTGACTTGGTGTTATCTATGTTATTAAGGAAAAATGTACTTTCTATGACTGATATAAGGTTGTCCCACCTAGCTATCTTGAGATGAATTGTAAGTCACTCTGGATAAGAGCATCTGCTAAGTGACTAAAATGTAAGCGTAAATGTGTGTGTGTGCTTGTGTTTGTGTACCTTTCCCAGCAGGCCCTTTCTTGGTGTTGGCGGCCTGGTGTTCCTCTGAGATGTTGAGTCTCTTGAGGACGTCGGCCAGGGCCATCTTCAGCAGCTGGATCTCATCCTCCTGCATCTGCATCCGCTGCTCCAGGTACGTCAGGCGGTCCGCCACGTCCACGCCACTCGCAGCAGAGCTACGGTCATCTGGGGAGCACAACCATCGATTGAGTTAGCCCACTGAGCTAAAGCCACTGCTCCAGGTACGTCACTATGTCCATCCCGCCTGCCACCAAGTTAGAAACATAGGTCATTGTAATCCTTTGAGCTAAAGCCATTTGTACCTAGCCAGCGCCACCAGCGCCACTGGCCATTGGGCAATGAAAGACCATGTTAGCAGCCACCCAAGAGTTTCTGATGGTTCCAGGTGAGCGATACAGACTCATCAAAGTGAAGTCTTCACACTTCAGACATATCGCTCACCAAAAAAAATGAAATGCTGTAGACATAGAAGCTGATACAAACAACACACACGCCACAGACAACAGACAGGCATCTGCATCCCGTCTGACAGATTCCACTTGCATAAAAACCAAGAGACCATGTTCTATAAGCAACATCAATAGGAAGAACAATCCGAAGAAATGGCACCATTTTGTAAATGGACGTAAAATCATTTTTAAACGAAAGAGATCGAACACTTGAACCATATGAGAGTAAAACCACAGAGATTAAATTGAATACATTCGCTAATACAAAGACCAAGACAATAGACACCATCTGTGTGGTTTTAGTAGACGTAATCCCAATGAGAAAGATGGTAATAAATGACTGGTGGAATAGTAAACAAACAAACAGAAAAAAAAGCTGTCGTGTACCATTGGAAACTCTGTGGGGTGAGGAGTTGTCATAAAGATTCCTCATATTGGTTGACCCTTCCTCCGCTCCAGACCTCCTCCTCCTCCTCCTCCTCTCTTTCACTGTCTGACAGACGATATCTTCTTCCTCCATCCGAGTGATGGTCGTCTCTCTCTATCTCTTTCTTTATCTGTGTGTTCCGCTGGCTAGTGTCTGCTAGGATCTCATCTCTACTGCTCCATACACTGTTCCAGTTTCGTCACACACACAGTAGAACCCACACGGAGCTCTCCTCTTTCCTCTCTTCCTCTCCTCTTCTGTCCTCTCCCGTCAGCCTCGCACCAAGATGATAACAAGTACAGCAGAGATCTCTTCTCTTCCTCGCCTCTCTACCTCTCTAACTGCATCACATCCAGATCAGAAAGAGTAGCATCCCAGTCCAGATGGAGTCCATGGTGAGGTTATGAAATGTTGATATTATCTATCTCTCCTTTATCACCCTTCCCCTCTCTCTCTCTCTCTGGGTGGTGTCTGCCAATGTAGGGCACGCTGATGTTTACAACATCGCTTAAAGCCTTGATCTGAGATTGTGTGTGTGTGTGTGTGTGTGTGTGTGTGTGTGTGTGTGTGTGTGTGTGTGTGTGTGTGTGTGTGTGTGTGTGTGTGTGTGTGTGTGTGTGTGTGTGTGTGTGTGTGTGTGTGTGTGTGTGTGTGTGTGTGGAGGGGTTAGGGTTAGGGTTAGTGTTTGATCATGCTTATACACTTTTGCTATCCTCTCAAATTCAGCCTGAACGGTAGGGTTTGGAGTGTGTGTATGTTTTGTGTGTGTGTATGTGTGCGTTATGCAGTAGCACAATGATAATCCCCCAGACTGAGCCTCTTTGGTACGAGTGACTCCACCCCCACCCCGATAAACTTTGCCAGAGAAAAAGAGAGATGGACAGAAAGAAAGATGGAGAGAGAGATAGAGGGCGTGATAGATGGAGAGTTAGACAGAATGAGAGATAAGCAAAAGAGCGATATAAAGCAAGGAGCGAGAGACAATCATCTGTTAATGCTCCTCTCCTCTCTTCTCAACCTTGTGCAGGTTGCATGTCCTTGTGTTGTTCTCCTGTAAGCAGCTTGTCCAGTTCATCAATCAAATCAAATGTTATTGGTCACACACACACACGTGATTAGCAGGTGTTATTGCGGGTGTAGCGAAAT
This sequence comes from Oncorhynchus keta, assembly GCF_023373465.1. Taxonomy (NCBI): domain Eukaryota; kingdom Metazoa; phylum Chordata; class Actinopteri; order Salmoniformes; family Salmonidae; genus Oncorhynchus; species Oncorhynchus keta. The sequence continues at coordinate 49,970,048 of NC_068439.1, read as the reverse complement.
GCTTGTGCTTCTAGCTCCGACTATATACATATGGATGAGCGATGTCAGAGCGGAACGGACTAAGGTCCAGGTCTTTCCAGGTCTTCTATTTACAGGAGTACATGTCACTCGGACTATTGGTGGCTAAAGGTGAGACACAACCGGTGCTGACACACCAGTGACTGACACACCGTGCCAGTCAGGAGATCTCACAGGGCACCAGGTGCATCTAAAGCAGTCTTCCCTAAATAGGGGGTCAAGAAGACCACAGATTGTAGTAGCTATATATAATTATTTATCTACAGTAGCTATTATATGTCTATAGTACCTTCAGCTTGGGCACGCTATCTGACAGATGTACTAAACTGTGCCTCGATTTGACCAGAAAACGGGTGAAGACCAATTTCTAAGGCTGGTTACAGGTCATCATAGTAGAAAAAAACTAACTGGCCATCCCAGAAGTCTAACGGAGAGATACAAGAGATCACTAACACCTTATTTGAGCAGGCTCCTAAATGAAAATAGATTTTTTTGGATTTGTGCATTTTTAGCACTTTAAATGTGTTGTATTTATTTAATTTTTATTTAATTTTAACCGTAAAGTCAGTCAGTGTTTTTAATGAGAACTGTGAAGAGACCGGAAATGATACTGAAAGACCAATAAAGTAAACTAATAAACTAAAGGAATGGTCAGGAGGTACGCCTCTCTATGTAGCCATACTGTATGCGTCCAGGTAAAGGCTGCTACACGTGTCTCTGTGACTTAGTGTTTCTGTTCCTGTCTTTGGCTGTGACATCAGGCCTGTGCCACCTCCAGAGTCCCCATATGGGACCGGGATTAGAATAGCCCATAATCCCAGACCTGGAAAAGGGAATTAGTAGAACACAGCTCAATCTCTGCTGCTGCTGCATAGCCTATCCACACGCAGGTTATACACACGCATGCTCATGCTAATGGGATTATGTAGACTCACGCTACACAATTTAGAAAACATAACTAAACCCGAGGCCTGTAGCAGAGATGGTGATGGAGGGAAGTCATCTGCGATTCTCCTCTCCCAGATGGTGTGGTTTGTGAATGGCAGAATGATCAGATGTCTATTCATATAACAAGTTCACAACCCTGCTGCATACCCACACATACGCCTCCTGTTATTAATCCACTGACACCAACACCCCCAAGTGAGCAAAGCTTTGCCAAAATATAATTATACAATTTTAACAAATTCAAAGACCCCCCCCCAAGAACCTGTCCTTCTGTTACTTTACCTATGCAAATTCTACCCCACCTCTCCATTCCCCACACCTTTAGCCCTCCCACACCTACAGTACCTATCATGAAGTCTGTGTCTGGAGCCAGCAGGGAGTCGTGGTGGTAGGTCTCCCTGAAAGAGGGCCTCCTCAGTCCCGTCTCCTCCATCCCCAACCCCTGGTCCACCAACTCCTCCATGGAACTGTCTTCCATCGACATCCCAGACGCCAGGCCTACCCGCCTCTCTGTGTGTGTGTGTGGGGCTCCTACGAAAGGCTGAGGGTTACTCATTTTCCTCCTCCTCCTCCTCCTCCTCCACTGAGCTCATCAGTGACCTTCCCTAAACCGCTAACCCTCACTACGCTCCTTTCCTTCCTCCCTCTCTCCATAGAGGAGTGTAGATGGGGCGTAGAGAGAGATGGGTGGGGGGGTGATGATATCATTATGGAGAGATTAAAGGCCCTGGTAAGCCATCTCAAGCCCTCAGCCACGGATAACAGGACAGGGGAGGGAGGGAAGGAGGGAGGAAGAAGATGGGGAGGAAGGTACAAGAGTGGATGACAGGAAGGGAGAGAGAGGAGGGGAAAGGTGAGAGGGCACCTGGTTTCAGACAGTTACCTGCAGCTTCCACCTAAGATGGAGGGCAGGGGCTGCATATGTGTCTCTATCTGGGTGTAAACAACACATTCCTAGAGCTACAGTGAGAATGGCTCACACACACTCTTCATGTTCCTCACACAAGATGCATGGGATTTGTATTGGTAGTAAACTGCCTAAACCAGAGCGCTTGCATCAGATTGCCAGCTGGTCTGGCTGCTGCAGCAACAGAAGATTAGGAAGGGAAACTTGATCAATTAAAAGCATGGACAATAAACTGGCCATGGTACTTATAATTATGGGGATGGCAGCTCCAGATTAAGTTTGCCCAATGATCAAGGATCGGCTCCACCTAGGGTTGCAAAAATCCAGTAGATCTCCCAAGATTCCCAGTTTTTCCAGAAATCCTGGTTGGAGGATTCCAGATTCCTGCCTATTCTGGGAATCTTCCAGCCGGGATTTCAGGAAAACTGGGGAATTTTGGGAAAGTTACCAGATTTTTGCAACACTAGCTCCAACCCTCTCCAATCTTACCATTAATTATTACGGAAGGAAATATCCCTTCTCTCTTTTCTCTCCAAAACTCTTGAGCGTGCCGTCCTTGGCCAGCTCTACCGCTATCTCTCTCAGAATGACCTTCTTGATCCAAATCAGTCAGGTTTCAAGACTAGTCATTCAACTGAGACTGCTCTTCTCTGTATCACGGAGGCGCTCCGCACTGCTAAAGCTAACTCTCTCTCCTCTGCTCTCATCCTTCTAGACCTATCGGCTGCCTTCGATACTGTGAACCATCAGATCCTCCTCTCCACCCTCTCCGAGTTGGGCATCTCCGGCGCGGCCCACGCTTGGATTGCGTCCTACCTGACAGGTCGCTCCTACCAGGTAGCGTGGCGAGAATCTGTCTCCTCACCACGCGCTCTCACCACTGGTGTCCCCCAGGGCTCTGTTCTAGGCCCTCTCTTATTCTCGCTATACACCAAGTCACTTGGCTCTGTCATAACCTCACATGGTCTCTCCTATCATTGCTATGCAGACGACACACAATTAATCTTCTCCTTTCCCCCTTCTGATGACCAGGTGGCGAATCGCATCTCTGCATGTCTGGCAGACATATCAGTGTGGATGACGGATCACCACCTCAAGCTGAACCTCAGCAAGACGGAGCTCCTCTTCCTCCCGGGGAAGGACTGCCCGTTCCATGATCACGGTTGACAACTCCATTGTGTCCTCCTCCCAGAGCGCTAAGAACCTTGGCGTGATCCTGGACAACACCCTGTCGTTCTCAACTAACATCAAGGCGGTGTCCCGTTCCTGTAGGTTCATGCTCTACAACATCCGCAGAGTACGACCCTGCCTCACACAGGAAGCGGCGCAGGTCCTTATCCAGGCACTTGTCATCTCCCGTCTTGATTACTACAACTCGCTGTTGGCTGGGCTCCCTGCCTGTGCCATTAAACCCCTACAACTCATCCAGAACGCCGCAGCCCGTCTGGTGTTCAACCTTCCCAAGTTCTCTCACGTCACCCCGCTCCTCCGCTCTCTCCACTGGCTTCCAGTTGAAGCTCGCATCCGCTACAAGACCATGGTGCTTGCCTACGGAGCTGTGGGGAACGGCACCTCAGTACCTCCAGGCTCTGATCAGGCCCTACACCCAAACAAGGGCACTGCGTTCATCCACCTCTGGCCTGCTCGCCTCCCTACCACTGAGGAAGTACAGTTCCCGCTCAGCCCAGTCAAAACTGTTCGCTGCTCTGGCCCCCAATGGTGGAACAAACTCCCTCACGACGCCAGGACAGGGAGTCAATCACCACCTTCCGGAGACACCTGAAACCCCACCTCTTCAAGGAATACCTAGGATAGGGTAAGTAATCCTTCTCACCCCCTAAAAGATTTAGATGCACTATTGTAAGTGGCTGTTCCACTGGATGTCATAAGGTGTATGCACCAATTTGTAAGTCGCTCTGGATAAGAGCGTCTGCTAAATGACTTAAATGTAATGTAAAATGAAACACTCAAACTGACTTTAGATGAGTGTTTAGGGATAACTCTATCCTACTATTCCAATGATGCAGGAATGGAAGAGTTCAACAACAGACGAAAGGGTATGAGGTACACGAAGGGCTTCAACAATAAGAACTACAGTAAGCTTCTTCCTTTCTGTCTATTTTGCACTTACTAAATTGCAAGCAGATGCTCTGCCAACCCAAGGGTTCTGCACTGTACATTATTACGAAATGTTTGCACTGCTCACTGCTGATGTAGGGTAGCTAAACTTGTTGTTCACTGCCTGTGGTTAGTTTGAGCTAGCATTGCCTTATGGAGTGGCATCACCTTCCTTAAAGAGCTGGAGGTGCCGCTGGCAACTGTCCCTCTCGCCCATAGAAGCCACCTAGCTTTTCCTGGTTTAATACCTACAGTAGTGGTGGGAGTGTGAATTGCTGGTGCCTCGGGCAGCTTACAGTACTGATGGGAGTGTGTATTCTGCCTACAGTACTGATGGGAGTGTGTATTCGGCCTACAGTACTGATGGGAGTGTGTATTCGGCCTACAGTACTGATGGGAGTGTGTATTCGGCCTACATTACTGATGGGAGTGTGTATTCGGCCTACAGTACTGATGGGAGTGTGTATTCGGCCTACAGTACTGATGGGCATGTGTATTCGGCCTACAGTACTGATGGGCGTGTGTATTCGGCCTACAGTACTGATGGGAGTGTGTATTCGGCCTACAGTACTGATGGGAGTGTGTATTCGGCCTACAGTACTGATGGGAGTGTGTATTCGGCTTACAGTACTGATGGGAGTGTGTATTCGGCCTACAGTACTGATGGGGGTGTGTATTCGGCCTACAGTACTGATAGGAGTGTGTATTCGGCCTACAGTACTGATGGGCGTGTGTATTCGGCCTACAGTACTGATGGGAGTGTGTATTCGGCCTACAGTACTGATGGGCGTGTGTATTCGGCCTACAGTACTGATGGGAGTGTGTATTCGGCCTACAGTACTGATGGGAGTGTGTATTCGGCTTACAGTACTGATGGGAGTGTGTATTCGGCCTACAGTACTGATGGGAGTGTGTATTCGGCTTACAGTACTGATGGGAGTGTGTATTCGGCCTACAGTACTAATGGACGTGTGTATTCGGCCTACAGTACTGATGGGCGTGAGGATTGCCAGGGACAGATTAAGGGCTGTTTTTTTTTATTGTACAATGTTAGGACATCTACTTTGTGCATGACAAGTCATTTTTCCAACAATTGTTTACAGACAGATTATTTCACTTATAATTCACTGTATCACAATTCCAGTGGGTGAGAAGTTTACATACACTAAGTTGACTGTGCCTTTAAACAGCTTGGAAAATTCCAGAAAATGATGCCATGGCTTTAGAAGCTTCTGATAGGCTAATTGACATCTTTTGAGTCAATTGGAGGTGGACCTGTGGATGTATTTCAAGGCCTACAGTTGAAGTCGGAAGTTGACAGCTGTTGAGAGAATGCCAAGAGTGTGCAAAGCTGTCATCAAGGCAGAGGGTGGCTACTTTGAAGAACCTCAAATATAAACGATGTTGATTTGTTTTATTACATGGTTCCAGATGTTGATTTGTTTTATTACATGGTTCCAGATGTTGATTTGTTTTATTACATGGTTCCAGATGTGCTATTTCATAGTTTTGATGTCATCGCTATTATTCTACAATGTAGAACATAGTAAAAATAAAGAAAAAACCCTTGAATGAGTAAGTGTGTCCAAACTTTTGACTGTTAAACACGTGTATATATATATAATACAGTTGAAGTCGGAAGTTTACATACACCTTAGCCAACTACATTTAAACTCAAATCGTGACATTTAATCCTAGTAAAAATTCCCTGTCTAAGGTCAATTAGGATCACCACTTTATTTTAAGAATGTGAAATGTCAGAATAGTAGAGTGATTTATTTCAGCTTTTATTTCTTTCATCACATTCCCAGTGGGTCAGAAGTTTACATACACTCAATTAGTATTTGGTAGCATTGCCTTTAAATTGATTAACTTGGGTCAAACGTTTCGGGTAGCCTTCCACAAGCTTCCCACATTAAGTTGGGTGAATTTTGGCCCATTCCTCCTGACAGAGCTGGTGTAACTGAGTCAGGTTTGTAGGCCTCTTTGCTCACACGCTTTTTCAGTTCTGCCCACAAATGTTCTATAGGATTGAGGTCAGGGCTTTCTGATGGCCACTCCAATACCTTGACTTTGTTGTCCTTAAGCCATCTTGCCACAACTTTGGAAGTATGCTTGGGGTCATTGTCCATTTGGAAGATCCATTTGCGACCAAGCTTTAACTGACTGACTGATGTCTTGAGAAGTTGCTTCAATATATCCACATAATTTTCCTTCCTCATTATGCCATCCATTTTGCGAAGTGCACTAGTCCCTCCTGCAGCAAAGCACCCCCACAACATGATGCTGCCACCCCGTGCTTCACGGTTGGGATGGTGGTATTCGGCTTGCAAGCCTCCCCCTTTTTCCTCCGAACATAACAATGGTCATTATGGCCAAACAGTTCTATTTTTGTTTCATCAGACCAGAGGACATTTCTCCAAAAATATCTTTGTCCCCATGTGCAGTTGCAAACCATAGTCTGGCTTTTTCATGGCGGTTTTGGAGCAGTGGTTTCTTCCTTGCTGAGCGGCCTTTCAGGTTATGACGATATAGGACTCGTTTTACTGTGGGTATAGATACTTTTGTACCTGTTTCCTCCAGCATCTTCACAAGACCCTTTGCTGTTGTTCTGGGATTGATTTGCACTTCTCACACCAAAGTACGTTCATCTCTAGGAGATGAGCGGTATGACAGCTGCGTGGTCCCACAGTGTTTATACTTGCGTACTATTGTTTGTACAGATGAACGTGGTACCTTCAGGCTTTTGGAAATGACTCCCAAGGATGAACCAGACTTGTGGAGGTCTACAATTTTTTTTTCTGAGGTCTTGGCTGATTTCTTTTGATTTTCCCATGATGTCAAGCTAAGAGGGGGGCTGCATCTTGGGTCCCCCACGGGCCTGGGACCAGTGGCTTCAGCCCCGGCAAGCCTCTGCATTAACCTGGCCCTGAGGATTGCAGGCGCTCCAGGAGTACAGTACTGATCATCATTTGGCTATTTGGCTGCTGTCCCATTTCACAGACACCGGTGCAAAAATAATGGGCCAGTGTTTCAGAAATACCCGTGACGATTTCTGGTCCCAGTCCATCCTTGCTGCTTGACATGCTCCGGAACTTTGGTGACTACAAAGTATACATTTTTTTTAAACCTCCCACTTTGGGCTGTATGTGTCAATGGGTAGGCTGCATACATGTATAAATCAGCAGAATTACTGTCTTATCTCTATTAGCCATGAAATCCCTAGTTTGAAAGCAAGTGTTTTTCTGGAAGCTGTGATGTGCCATTTCCTTTACATTTTCCCCCCACGTAGGCCAGCCCCCTATTTCAATTTGATTTCTGGCCAATGAGCTTTAGCCACTCGTCATTTGAGCGACAGCTAGCACGATGCACACACAGCAAACCGAGAGAGCCATGACGTATCTGACACCAATTCTCGGGGACCACTTTTGGCTCACGAGCGCTACTTTTTAAAGAACTACTGGCTAAAAAGTAAACAAAAGTACCAAATACTCTTTTTAATGTTTGAAGTGTAAAAACAAATGTGAAAGCCTGCTGGAGTTGTTGAGTTGTCAGATGGAGGATCACATCGTTGATGTGGTGTGCTGTGCTAGCGTCTGGCCACTCAGAGCACTGGACATTCCTAATGCTATGAGCTGGGATAAGCAACGTACAAAGACGGGCCGAGGAAAGAGAGAAGGCCAAAGCCTGTGTCCTGAACCTGTAGTATAACTACTGACACCTTGTTGGTTGCAACCAACATAATGTATGCCATGAGCTAAGATGACAGGTTAGTAATTTGAACGCAAAACTAACAATGAACACACACCAGAATCCGATTAAAAGACAGACCACCATTTTCTTTTCTCACAAAGGACTTAAATCTTTATAAATAGTCTGTCAATGGTACATTAAATCAGCAGGGATACTAGAATTCTTCCCAAGAATCCAAGAGATTTTCAGAGAGCATGACAGTGACACGATTATCCGATACACACATCCCTCTCTCTACTCCAAAAATATCTAGACTTTTAGATCATTGTTAAATATATCAAAATATATGCCGACATTTAGCAGTAATACAGAAGAACACAAAAAGCCGAGTTTCCGGCATTTGTCCGGTGATTTGTTTCGATTGGTTGGAGAAAGAACACATCCTGGGTCAGCGAGAAGTGGAATGGTGGATATCAGAGGTCAGGAATGTCTGACCCATGTCACCATGGAAACAATACGTACACTTGACATATCATGACTATGCCCCAATAGCCCAAACACAATATACCATCTCCTTTCCAATAGGCTTATAAATGTTTGACAAAGAGAGACATATGACAATATAATCCTATATAATTCCCCCCTCATCAGTGACCTAAACAAAAGGAGATGAGGAAAGGAAACGTTAAAGAGCTTTGTGACGTAGTCAGGGTGTGCTGTTCTGAAGTTGTCAGTAGGACACCAGATCTGCCTATGTGTCGCCCTCTAGGGGCCCAGTACTGTAATTACACATCTGGGAGTAAAGCCATAGTGGGTCAAGACTGTATCTCAACCCTCTCATCTGAATCTCCCCATATGAAAACAACGTGACATCCAAGTCCAAATCCCAAATGACTTAAATGCTCATTTATGACATCACAGAAAATATCAGCAGCAAAACCCCACAAGACAGAACACATCCGCAGAAGGACAAGGTTCACCTGCCCTAGGTCAGGACACCTGGTGTAGAGTGACTCAGTCCTCTAACTGGACAGATCAATGAAGCGAGGGTTACCTGTTAAAATGGCAACTTCCCAGACGTCAAACCCTAAGGTCAGCCAGGACGGCTACAGGTAGACGTTTCACTCCTTCAACCACAGATCTAGGATCAGCTTAAGAGTCATCCTACACTCTCAATCATAACCTTAAAGGGGATGAGGAGATACAGTATCTGATCCTGGATCAATGGTTAGAGTGTAACTTCTACCTTTCCTAACTTTGTGTCAGGATGTGGTTTGGCCTTCTTCACCCCTGAGGCCAAGTTCCATCTCTAGATAGTAAGTAGCTCTGGTGCCAATCTGTTTCTGCGGTTGCCAACCTGGCCTTGCCACTAGCATTGTTACAGAAACAGCAGTGTACACGGCTAACTACAAACAAATGACTTCAACCTCTGTGTAGTAATTCATCTCCATTCAATCATTTCATCTTGAAAACTCAGAAATGACTAATACAAAGAAACCAATCATTTTTTAATATATATATATATTTTTTTATATTTTCCAAATAAGTTCAATTGAAATCTTTATATATTGTATTGTTCACCCCATTCAAATATTGCTTAAAATTTTTTTTTTTTTAGATAAACATCAGCCGGGTCGTTCCACAAATGGGTGCCTTTTTTGCGTCCCTTTGATATTTTAAATTGATATGATGCACGAACATTGAATCTTAAGTCTATTATATTAAATGCAGTGCCCTTAATTTAGACCTTAAGGAGAATTCAATAAATCCGATTTTTTCCCCCCCATATGAATATCAACCCTGTCACTTCTAGGACGATTTCAACCCACTTTAATCCAAACATTTCTCCAATTTTCACCATCATTGTAAAGCTCTAGATATGTTTGTTGCTTTGACAAAAGTCCTTTCTGAAGATTATTGATTTAAATGTGAGTAGTGATTCATTTACATATGTCCCGCATTTTAAGGTAAAACCCTGTTACGTGCATTGAACTCATGTTTTTAATATGGTGAAACTATTCCTTTTTAAATATTATTATTAAATACTAAACATCTAATAGTCAAATCATAGTGTAAAAGCAGGTGAGGCGGTTCTAGTTGTTTTGGGCCATTTTGTGAGCATAACACATCGACCCTGTTACCCATAGATAGACAGGCTAGAAACTCCCCTTTTTCCCAGCTGTCATTCCCCCTGTCACGAGGGAATCGCTGGCTGATTTAAGATGAAATCGTCAACTCTATTTAGCTGGTATTTATCTAATATTCATTTATACATTCCAATGAATCCTAAGAAACTAAAATGTAATTAATAGGTAACTAACTAATATTCTACCATGCAAATTCAAAGTAAATACCAGATAAATACTGGACTGTAAAATAACGTGTAACGAATATCTCTCAGGTAGGGACCTCAGATATCTTGTTCCAACACTTCTAGTCAGAAATGAATCAAAACGTAACCTAACCCTTCCCATTTTTATTTCTGTTCTTACTGGTTTTTGGTCAAATTTCAACTTCTGACTTGTGATTCAAATCCAAAACTAATCTAAAATAAAAAATAAAAAATTCCCCTTCCTCGATTTACACATACATTTGTCAAAAATAGTCCCTTGCATATGCCATTTTGAGAAAATGACATAAAATATTTTCGACAAGGAGAAATTGTAAAGTAGGAGAATATATATAACTTTTTTATTTTTTAAACAATCTGAGCACCAATAGGAAGAACATGCCTATTGATCATTTTTCAATTTAAACTTTATATATGATTTTTCATATACAAGCTTTGTTTAGTCGCTATTTTGGGGTATGATTCATACTGTTAGAATGGAGAAAGTTTAAGATGGCTTTTGGGTATTATTCAAAACTTTGCAGATTAGGACAGCAATAGAACAGAAAGCAATCCAAGGTGCTCTTTCCTATTAAAAAGTACCAACTCAGTCAGACACTGCCGTTTGTCTAAGACTAAACGTGACAGACACACTTCTGCAGAAGGTTACAAGGCAATTTGAATGATTGTGGTAAAAAAAAACACACAAAAAAACCAACACATCTCAATAACGTGTATCAATAAAGAGCATTTTTCAGAGATTCCAACCCAAACCTCTGAGACATCACATTACATCATTCCGCACAGCGAGTTACACCTGAACCACCTGGACAGTGTGGATAAATACCAATAATCCCATTGTGGACCCACGATCTACAGGAATGATTTATCAGCGTACACATTATTTCATTAGATGGATATGACAGGTAACATATAGACCAGAGCCAACCGTCCTCCTGGAGAGCTACTGGGAATGCAGGATTCTACTAATCAGCTGTTAGAGCAGGGCTGGAGCGAAAGCCTGCATACACAGTAGCTCGCTAAGAGTAAGGTAGTCCACCCCTGAAGTGACACATAGATAGTATGCTGGCGGATGTCTCTAATAGTAAAACACATGAAGTAGTTATGCATTGATAAAGTTGCCATGGCACAGCCTTAGTTTCCATTCTCTACTAAGCACACATACAGTAATAATACACAGTATTGTCTCCCGTTATAATATATTTGTAGCTGAACACAAATCAGAACACAATCATAGATAGACGTTCTAATTAAGGAATGGATTAGTGCAATCTAACAAGGGAGGGAAGGAGACGAGAGGAGGGAGGAGAAGACTAGGAGAAGGAGGAAAGGGGTGGTGCCCTGCTTTAACATCCTTTGGTTTATCTTGGAGAGGGCGGAGCTTCGAAGGGTGGAAAAGGACAGGGAATAGAATTAGAATGAGTAGAATGGAAAAAACTTTCCACTACATGTAGATCAGCGGCCATATTGGATGTCCCATGTTGGGATGTTGAATGAATTGATGCTTATCACTTGGAATCCATGAGAATTGTCAGTGTTCTACACAAACAACAATGGCAAGATGTGTTTTGTCGCACATATTGGCTGGGCCAGGTGAAATCCATATGGATTTTGTCTGTGGATTTTGACTTTGTCCATTCTACTCATCCAATTTCTATGGGGTGAGACGAGCTGCCTTAAGCCCTACCTTCAAGTCACAAGGCAAGTTATGGGGGAACAATAGTGTGTCGTTCAGGAGGGCACAATATTACAGAAAGTTAAGATAGACATGTATAATAAGCAATGGTGTCTGCAATACCTTAGAATTCCAATTGAACATTTTGGAAAATGTCACCCTTTTGAACACTCTAGAGAGGTGGGCACTGACATCCTCAACAATCCTCCTTTTGATAGACCAATGCAGAGCCGGAGAGGTAGGGGGGGGGGGGTCTCAAATGACCCTATTCTCCATATAGTGCACGGTCTTCCACCAAAGCCCTATACAGTTCTCTACTAAGTAGTGCACTACATGGGAAACAGGGTATGATTTGAGAAGGTTAGTGTGTTGTGTTCTGTTCTCACAAAGCAAGAGAGAGAATGGTGAGTAATTCCACTTCAGTGTTTCCCTTAGGATTTTTTTCCCAGCAGTGGTGGCAAAGTTAGCGTGGGCGGCGGGGGGGCTGGCTTGGTAGGCGTGTCCAATGGTGTGGATTCCGACCAAACATTTTAGAGCCCTTCCTCTTGGCCGCATAATGCTGTTTTAAAACACATTTCCTGCAATTCTACAGATTTTGGCATGCGGCCGAGAGAACATTTTACAGTTTTAAAGCTAGTAAAGTAGTGTTTCCTGTGTTCTTAAGCCAGGGGTAGGCAACTACACTTTGCAACGGGACATTTTTGTCCAAGCAGATGGTCGGGGAGCTTGGAATATATTTATAATAATTTGTACACTGCAAATTGGCCTTGATTACATTGAGACATGATCACGTCGCTTTTTATTGGTGGATAGGATAGGGTAAGTAAGGGTAGGTAATCCTTCTCCCCCCCCAACAAGATTTAGATGCAAGTGGCTGTTCCACTGGTTGTCATAAGGTGTATGCACCAATTTGTAAGTCGCTCTGGACAAGAGCGTCTGCTAAATGACTTAAATGTAAATGTAAATGGAATACTTGGGGAAAATATTTACTAACTTAAAGTAATTTTTTTGCTAAATTCCTGGTGATTTTGAAGTCCTTTTTGATCAAAAACGTAAAAATATGCAGATCCTGTAGCTGACCCCTGTCTTATGCTATCTGAGTGACTTAAACATTATAACAAAATCAATGGGGCACCATGACATTTTTAAAAAAAAAATTCCCTGACTGTCTATATTTTATTCTGGTGGTTGTTAGTTTATTTATTTATATATATATATATATATATATATATATGGCTCCATTATCTATTCTACATACTTTTTTATCTAGTTTTAGTCGTTTACGGTTTACACAGAAAACGTTTCACCATCCCAATTTTTATATTTAGTGGCGGCAGGGTAGCCTAGTGGTTAGAGCGTTGGACTAGTAACCGGAAGGTTGCAACTTCAAACCCCCGAGCTGACAAGGTTCTGCCCCTGAACAGGCAGTTAACATTGAAAATTGAAAATAAGAATTTGTTCTTAACTGACTTGCCTGGTTAAATAAAGGTGTAAAAAAAGAAAAAATATTTACAGTACCAGTCAAAAATTTGGACACACACGACCAGCTCTAGGAAGAAATTCTGAAATGTTTTGCTACCCTCTGTGCCTCGATACACAGGTGGACTCCAAGTTGTAGAAACATCTCAGGGATGATCAATGGATAAAGGATTCACCTGAGCTTATGTAAATCAGGTATTTCTTTTTTTGATGGTTTTAAATGAGCAAAAATGTCTAAAAACCTGTTTTCACTTTGTCATTATGGTGTATTGTGTGTAGATTGATGAGGATTTGTATTTATTTAATACATTAGAATAAGTCTGTAACTGAACAAAATGTGGCAAAAGGGAAGGGGCCTGAATACTTTCCGAATGCACTGTATGCCTTGATGGCAGCTTTGCACACTCTTGGCATTCTCTCAACCAACTTCACCTGGAATGCTTTTTCAACAGTCTTGAAGGAGTTCTCACATAGCTGAATACTTCGGGATGTTGGATTTCTAGGCAGAGTTCCTCTGTCCAGTGTTCTTTTACCCATCTTAATATTTTATTTTTATTGGCCAGTCTGAGATATGTCTTTTTCTTTGCAACTTTGCTTAGAAGGCCAGCATCCCAGAGTCGCTTCTTCACTGTTGACATTGAGACTGGTGTTTTGTGGGTACTATTTAATGAAGCTTCCAGTTGAGGACTTGTGAGGCGTCTGTTTCTCAAACTAGACACCCTAATGTACTTGTCCTCTTGCTAAGTTGTGCACTGGGGCCTCCCACTCCTCTTTCTATTCTATTCAGTTTTCAGCTGTGCTAACATAATTGCAAAAGGGTTTTCTAATGATCAACTAGCCTTTTCAAATGATACACTTAAATTAGCTAACACAACATGCTAATGGAACAGAGTGATGGTTGCTGATAATGGGCCTCTGTACACCTATGTAGATATTCCATAAAAAATCAGCTGTTTCCAGCTACAATAGTCATTTACAACATGAACAATGTCTACTGTATTTCTGATCAATTTGATGTTATTTTAAATGGACAAAAAAATGTGCTTTTCTTTCAAAAACAAGGACATTTCTAAGTGACCCCAATCTTTTGAATGGTAGTTTGTGTGTGTTTATATATATATATATATATATATATATATATATATATATGCATATCGGAATCGGATGATATTAGCTAAAAATGCCAACATCGGCCCAATGTACAAAACCGATGTCAAAGCTGACGTGCATACCATTATAACATAGGAAGATGATGTAATGACGCCACGAAAAATACAGCTCTACACAGAACAAAAGTAGAAAAATACTAAGAGCACACTTCCAACAACTAAACAAGTTCAAGTCGAGCAGTCATTTGAAACAGTAAGAACATTTCAGCAAGACAACTCCAAGGTGAAACCCATTAACACCAAGATAATGGAATTCATTGCCCTTGACAATCAACCGTTCACTGTCGTGGATGATGTTTGCTTTCGCCAACTGATCGAGCACCTCGAGCCCCAGTACACACTACCAAGAATGCGCTGTGTTTCAGATGTTGCCCTACCGGAGTTACACAGTATTTTTGAAACGCACTTCCCTGAGCTACTTGCTATGGGCATCACTGCTATTAGCTTCACGACTAAAATTTGGACCAGCGATGTCAGCCCCATGAGCATGCTAAGTCCGACAGCACAGTGGGTTGATGAGGATTTCGTACTGAGGAAAGCCGTATTGCATGCTGAAGAATGTGCTGGTTCTCATACTGCTGCTGCCATTTCAATGGCATTTGAGAAAATGTTAGCAGCAGATGTGATACCCTCTGTCATGGCATTGAAACACCTGCTCAACAAAACTGCCGACAGACCGTGGGGTAAAAACTTGCGAAAGTACTCTACAAAAGGCTGTGAACAAGTGATTTGGTGGCATTCTCTCTGAGCCTCTTTACTGTGTCTCCACCATGCTCAATGCTAGGTACAAGGATCACTACTTCTTTAACAGGCATTCTCTCTGAGCCTCTTTACTGTGTCTCCACCATGCTCAATGCTAGGTACAAGGATCACTACTTCTTTAACAGGCATTCTCTCTGAGCCTCTTTACTGTGTCGCCACCATGCTCAATGCTAGGTACAAGGATCACTACTTCTTTAACAGGCATTCTCTCTGAGCCTCTTTACTGTGTCTCCACCATGCTCAATGCTAGGTACAAGGATCACTACTTCTTTAACAGGCATTCTCTCTGAGCCTCTTTACTGTGTCGCCACCATGCTCAATGCTAGGTACAAGGATCACTACTTCTTTAACAGGCATTCTCTCTGAGCCTCTTTACTGTGTCGCCACCATGCTCAATGCTAGGTACAAGGATCACTACTTCTTTAACAGGCATTCTCTCTGAGCCTCTTTACTGTGTCTCCACCATGCTCAATGCTAGGTACAAGGATCACTACTTCTTTAACAGGCATTCTCTCTGAGCCTCTTTACTGTGTCTCCACCATGCTCAATGCTAGGTACAAGGATCACTACTTCTTTAACAGGCATTCTCTCTGAGCCTCTTTACTGTGTCTCCACCATGCTCAATGCTAGGTACAAGGATCACTACTTCTTTAACAGGCATTCTCTCTGAGCCTCTTTACTGTGTCGCCACCATGCTCAATGCTAGGTACAAGGACCACTACTTCTTTAACAGGCATTCTCTCTGAGCCTCTTTACTGTGTCGCCACCATGCTCGATGCTATGTACAAGGACCACTACTTCTTTAACAGGCATTCTCTCTGAGCCTCTTTACTGTGTCGCCACCATGCTCAATGCTAGGTACAAGGATCACTACTTCTTTAACAGGCATTCTCTCTGAGCCTCTTTACTGTGTCGCCACCATGCTCAATGCTAGGTACAAGGACCACTACTTCTTTAACAGGCATTCTCTCTGAGCCTCTTTACTGTGTCGCCACCATGCTCGATGCTATGTACAAGGACCACTACTTCGTTGCAGACAAGAAACGGTTTACGTGAAATGTTAGACACAGCTGGACAAGATGGAAACAGACACAGTGACAGTCGCACCGAGGACGAGAGGCCACAGACAGACAGAGCTGGACAAGATGGAAACAGACACAGTGACAGTCGCACCGAGGACGAGAGGCCACAGACAGACAGAGCTGGACAAGATGGAAACAGACACAGTGACAGTCGCACCGAGGACGAGAGGCCACAGACAGACAGAGCTGGACAAGATGGAAACAGACACAGTGACAGTCGCACCGAGGACGAGAGGCCACAGACAGACAGAGCTGGACAAGATGGAAACAGACACAGTGACAGTCGCACCGAGGACGAGAGGCCACAGACAGACAGAGCTGGACAAGATGGAAACAGACACAGTGACAGTCACACCGAGGACGAGAGGCCACAGACAGACAGAGCTGGACAAGATGGAAACAGACACAGTGACAGTCACACCGAGGACGAGAGGCCACGGACAGACAGAGCTGGACAAGATGGAAACACAGTGACAGTCGCACCGATGACGAGAGGCCACAGACAGACAGAGCTAAAAACCTCACTGCTTGACATGTATGATGAAATCCTGGTCAAGACTAAACAAATTAACTATGAAACAGCACAGCAAGTAAGTGAAAGAAATAGGTTTTGATTATGTTTTACTGGTAATGGGGACATACAGTGGCTTGCGAAAGTATTCACCCCCTTCGCACTTTTCCTAGTTTGTTTTCTTACAACCTGGAATTAAAATAGATTTTTGGGGGGTTTGTATCATTTGATCTACACAACATGCCTACCACTTTGAAGATGCAAAATATTTTTTTTATTGTGAAACAAACAAGAAAGAAGGTAAAAAAACAGAAAACTTTAGTGTACATAACTATTCACCCCCCTTCTGAAGTTACAGCTGCAAGTACTTTCTCTATAAGCTTGGCACATCTAGCCACTGGGATTTTTGCACATTCTTCAAGGAAAAACTGCTCCAGCTCCTTCAAGTAGGATGGGTTCCTGCTGGTGTACAGCAATCTTTAAGTCATACCACAGATTCTCAATTGGATTGAGGTCTGGGCTTTGACTAGGCCATTCCAAGACATTTAAATGTTTTCCCTTAAACCACTCAAGTGTTGCTTTAGCAGTATGCTTAGGGTCATTGTCCTGCTGGAAGGTGAATCTCCATCCCAGTCTCAAATCTCTGGAAGCCTGAAACAGGTTTCCCTCAAGAATTTCCCTGTATTTAGCACCATCCATCATTCCTTAAATTCTGACCAGTTTCCCAGTCCCTGCCGATGAAAAACATCCCCACAGCATGATGCTGCTACCACCATGCTTCACTGTGGGGATGGTGTTCTCAGGGTGCTGAGAGGTGTTGGGTTTGCGCCAGACATTTTACTTTATGGGCAAAAAGCTCAATATTAGTCTCATCTGACCAGAGTACCTTCTCCAATATGTTTGGGGAGTCTCCCACACGCCTTTTGGTGAACACCAAACATGTTTGCTTATGTTTTCCTTTAAGCAATGGCTTTTTTCTGGCCACTCGGCTTGAAGTGGTCCTATGGACAGATACTCCAATCTCCGCTGTGGAGCTTCAGGGTTATCTTTGGTCTCTTTGTTGCCTCTCTGATTAATGCCCCCCTTGCCTGGTCTGTGAGTTTTGGTGGGTGGCACTCTCTTGGCAGGTTTGTTGTGGTGCCATATTCTTAACATTTTTTAATAAGGGATTTAATGGTGCTCCGTGGGATATTCAAAGTTTCATATTTTTATATCCAAACCCTGGTCTGTACTTCTCCACAACTTTGTCCCTGACCTGTTTGGAGAGCTCCTTGGTCTTCACGGTGCCGCTTGCTTATTTGAGCTGTTCTTGCCATAATATTGACTTGGTCTTTTACCAAATAGGGCTATCTTTTGCATATCACCCCTACCTTGTCACAACACAACTGATTGGCTCAAACGCATTAAGGAAAGAAATTCCACAAATTAACTTTTATCAAGGCACACCTGTTAATTGAAATGCATTCCAGGTGACTACCTCATGAAGCTGGTTGACAGAATGCCAAGAGTGTGCAAAGTTGTCATCAAGGCAAAGGGTGGCTACTTTGAAGAATCTCAAATATATTTTGATTTGTTAAACACTTTTTTTGGTTACTACATGATTCCATGTGTTATTTCATAGTTATGATGTCTTCACTATTATTCTACAATGTAGAAAATAGTACAAATAAAGAAAAACCCTTGAATGAGTAGGTGTGTCCAAACTTTTGACTGGCACTTTATATACTTTCTTGGCGGCCACGATTTACCACAGGGGAAATATAGCGGAAACACTGCGATCCTTTGTGAACCTGCACTGAACACATACCCACCCACTACGTCACTCTCTGACACACGGCAGGGATATAAAACCTCAGTGTGTGTGTGCCCTCACGATCACAGCTGCCTCAGAGACAAACACAAATGAAGAAGAACGTTGTCATTACGTCAGGCTCTAACATCAAAACAATGCCGTGATAAGCCCAGTGTCACTCTGCTATAACAGCTCCTCTTCTTGTTAGGTCACCAACACGGCTGTTGATGCACATGGTATAGCGGGACATGGGGACCAGGACCATTAACTCTTTAAGTGGTGTGGAGGAACAGATCTCTGTGAAAGAATCCACCTCTCCCTTCTCCAAGCCGGTATAGTTCTCCAGTTGAGGGAGCCAAAACTTCAGCTCCCTAGCTACAGTTGTAAAGGGGGCTAAGGTACCCACTCAGATATCAGTGGTCCCCCTTCGATACTTGATCCTTCAGTCTCCGTCCAGCTGACCCGAGTGCCTATCAGGGGTCAAGGGTCAATCAGGGGTCCCACCAAAACACTTCAGGGGTTCCCCCTCTCATCCTTCAGCCCCATGTGTAGGAGTGTGTTTGCTCCACTAGGGGTGTGTTTGCGTGTCCTCTGCTGCCCCCTACTGCAGGTTCTTGAGGATGCGTCCGTATCGGAAGTCGTAGACGTGGCGGCAGAGGTACACTAGTTCAGGGTTGATGTTGGCAGGAACCTGGCGGTGGTCGGGGGGGTTGAAGTCCGAGGTGCAGGGGACCACTCTGGCAGTGCCAGGGGGCGCACCCTCTTCACGCCGCTTCACCAAGGCACAAAATCTATATATGGAAAATGAAAGTGAGTTTTAAATGCACATTTCTTCTCTTTCTTTCTTTACTTTATACCTCAAGTCAATTGACCATGCTACAGTGAGGTGTCTCTCCCTTAGAGCACTTCTAATGTCAGTGATGTGTAATATTACTCGCTAAAGAATGCCTAGTTTCACCTACAGTGTTAATTATGGATACATGGTGTGTGTGTGTGTGTGTGTGTGTGTGTGTGTGTGTGTGTGTGTGTGTGTGTGTGTGTGTGTGTGTGTGTGTGTGTGTGTGTGTGTGTGTGTGTGTGTGTGTGTGTGTGTGTGTGTGTGTGTGTGTGTGTGTGTGTGTGTGTGGTTTCTTACCTACAGTATTGTGCTAGTGGGAGAACATAGCATCTATCTTCGATGCAGGCCACACTGTTCTCGTCTTGATGCCGAGAGGCAAAAATCTCTTTCTGAATGGTGAGAAACAGACATACAATTATCAATCGCCACACAATCAAAGGTAATGAGATGAGATGGAAGAGAGGAAGCCACTTCAGACTACTGAGATGAAGGAAAAGAAGAGATGAGGAGAGGCCTCTTTAGACTACTGAGATTGAGCCATAGTTGAGTTGTCCTCACCTCACAGTGCATACTGGAGTCTTGGCCTCCCTGTGTGTGTTCAGGTCGATAGTACCAGAACAGGCTCATCATCAGCTCTCCTGAGGAGGGGAAACACACACACACGGTCAACACACACAGGCGAGCAAACACACACACACACACACAGACACAACCACAGAGGAACAAAGGTACAGCTTTGCCAACCAACAGCACACACACAAAAAATACGATCAGTCTCTCACCAGACAGATATAAGCAGCATTTCAGACAAACAATGGTCCTCGAATAACACCACAGCCAGCAGACACAAACAACCATTCACAGCCTACAACAACCACACACACACACACCCCAGCTAGCACATTTGGTTCCTTGGAAGTTGTGGGAACGTATGTTTTTGGTTTCACATTGGTTGTGGGAACAAATTCAAACATTTCCTGACTGGTAAAACTGAACGTTTTTTTGAACATTCTAAGAACAGAATAGAACACTTCGCCTGTTCTGGGAATATTTCATTTTAGGTTGCAGGGATGTTCCCAGAAACTTTTACTCTGGTTCCTTGAAAGTTTTCCTGGGAGGTTTTATTATAGGTTATATGGAGGTTTTTGAATGACTTCTTTAAAACTTTCACTGAATGTTTCAATAAGACTTCCAATAACACTAGTAGCTTATTTTGGGTGAACATTTTGAATGCCAAGCAGATAGGACACATGGAAATGAATTTCCTTAAGCATTCATCATGCAAACACATGTTTTATTGTGTCAAGGCCTCAGTGAGATTTGAAACTATAATCTTCTGTTCCCTATCCATGGAATTAGCCCACTGCACCACCAGGATGGAGCTAGCACGCCATGTTTTTTTTTCACACATACAAAGCTGGTCATTACAGTATATTCAAACAGACCCAATGGCAGAGGAAACAAGCACTCGTTAAGATCAGATGTGGTGAATTAGTGGGCGCGGCCAACACACCTGGGAACTTAACAAGATAGAGGACAGAGAGTTTTGTTGATACTGAGAACGGAATGTATGTTTTTAAATAGCATTCTTAGAACATATTCACAACATTACTAAAGTTGTCTTGTTGTTTTTATGGACAGTTTTCTTAATTTTCTTGGAACAATTTGAGAACATGACCATAAAATACAACCATGAGGAAACCTGTAGGAAATGTTATGCTGAAGTACTGAAATTCCCAAAGAAGAACATTGTTTCTTAACATTCTTAACTATTTGAGAACATTCCCAATGTCAAACCAGTTGGAGAATGTTTGTAGAACATTACCAAAATTGAAATGAAATGTAACCATGTTTGTACTTTT
Source organism: Oncorhynchus keta (assembly GCF_023373465.1). Lineage (NCBI taxonomy): Eukaryota > Metazoa > Chordata > Actinopteri > Salmoniformes > Salmonidae > Oncorhynchus > Oncorhynchus keta. The sequence continues at coordinate 49,948,844 of NC_068439.1, read as the reverse complement.
AGGAAACGTTCTGTTAAAGTGATGAAATAACAATACATACTTTTTTTGGGGGGGGCTAAGTTCCTTAAATGAACTGGGAATGTTCCAAAGCCAAGCAACTATCCTGCACCATTCCCAGAAAGTTGCAGGAAGGTTATAGGCTAAATAAACATAGGACAACCACGCTCTCACCAACCTCTAAGAACCACGGTTCTCAGAATCTTGTGCTAGCTGGGACTAGGGTTGGAAACTTTCCGGTAAATTTCCTGAATTTTTCCGAAAATTTTCCATGGAAAGTTAAGCTCGGGAATTTAGCTTAAATTCATCAGAAAAGTTAACATAACAGTGAACCTTTTTTTTGTGGGATACACAAGGCAATTCTAGGTCTTGTGGCATATTTTGGTTCAACTTTCCCCAACTCAATAGAATTGCAACCCTCTGCATGCACACTGATTTCTTCCATCACATGTGCAGTGCACACTTCCATCACATGTACAGTGATTTCTTCCATCACACGTGTAGTGCACTCTTACATCACATGTACAGCTGATTCTCAAGATATTGCACACTTATGAGATGCTATTGAGCTCACACTACTACACTGTCTGAGCCAAGGACTACAAGCTGTCTAGTAAGTTTTGATTACAATACTGGGTGGAGTGAATATATTTTATATGACATACATGATTTTTTGTTAACTAGTAAATAGTAGCCTACAGCAAAGTGTGTTTAACATGCATCTTACAAAGCAGTTGTTTAATCTAACTGCTTAACTATTTATCTGAACATTGAATTGTATTTGGGTTTTTTTTACTCATTTTTTTCAGAATCTTAACAGGAAAATGCCACGGGCACTATCTGATGTGTGGAGACAGTTCACTGCAGCTAATGTAGAAGGAAAAGCTGTGTACATTTGCAAATACTGTGCTAAATCATATGTGAAGAATGCAACAAAGATGCAGAATCATCTGGCCAATTGAGAAATGACAATGAACGTCTTGCTCGAGCTGTGTAATGCAACTGGTTCACCTTTGATGCTCACAGGCAATGTGTATTGGAATAGATTTCTGAATGTTCTTCGCCCAGCATACACCCCTCCAACCAGACATGCTTTATCTACTCATTTGCTGGATGCAGAGTTCAACAGAGTTCAAGTGAAGGTCAAGCAAATCATAGAGAAAGCAGACTGTATTGCAATCATCTCTGATGGGTGGTCGAATGTTCGTGGGCAAGGAATAATTAACTACATCATCTCCACCCCTCAACCAGTATTCTACAAGAGCACAGACACAAGGGACAACAGACACACCGGTCTCTACATTGCAGATGAGCTGAAGGCAGTCATCAATGACCTTGGACCACAGAATGTATTTGCACTGGTGACAGACAATGCTGCGAACATGAAGGCTCCTTGGTCTAAAGTGGAGGAGTCCTACCGTCACATCACCCATTGGCTGTGCTGCTCATGCATTAAATCTGCTCCTCAAGGACATCATGGCACTGAAAACAATGGATACACTCTACAAGAGAGCCAAGGAAACGGTTAGATATGTGAAGGATTATCAAGTTATAGCAGCAATCTACCTCACCAAGCAAAGTGAGAAGAATAAGAGCACCACTTTGAAGCTGCCCAGCAACACCCGTTGGGGTGGTGTTGTCATCATGTTTGACAGTCTCCTGGAGGGGAAGGAGTCTCTCCAAGAAATGGCCATATCAGTCTGCTGATATGGATAGCCCCATCAAGAGGATCCTCCTGGATGATGTATTTTGGGAGAGAGTGGTAAGCAGCCTGAAACCTATAGCAGTAGCCATTGCATGGATTGAAGGAGACCATGCCATCCTGTCTGATGTTCAGACTCTGTTTGCAGATAAATGTAAGAGAAGAAATCCGTACGGCTCTGCCCACTTCACTGTTGCTCCAAGCAGAGGAAACTGCAGTTCTGAAATACATCAAAAAGTGTGAAGACTTCTGCCTGAAGCCCATACATGTTGGACCGCAAGTATGCTGGAAAGAGCATCCTGTCTGGTGTAGAGATCAACAAGGCCTATGGTGTCATCACTACTGTGTCTCGCCACCTTGGTTTGGATGAGGGAAAGGTTCTTGGCAGTTTAGCGAAGTACACTTCCAAGCGCTTTGGGGTGAAGATGCAATATGGCAGACGTGCCAACATATCTCATCGGCCACCTAGTGGAAGGGACTTCCAGTGCAACTGGTCCTTGTTTGGGAGCACACACACACCAAAGCACGCAACATGCTGACCAATACAAGGGTTTGAAAAATGGCCAGCTGGGCAAATTTGAGGCTTTTTGGGCCTGACAACAAGCCATCCTCAACAAGGTTGGAAAGTGACCGTGAAGATGAGGCCTCAGAGTCTGATGTTCAAGAGGTGGACATAGAGGAGGTCCAGAGAGAAGACATAGAAGCATGAGAGGAAGACAACCAAAGCTTTAGTTTCTAGACTATCATTTCACAGATTTATGTGGAAAACATTTTTGGGAGATGCGATGGATCATTGGGGATCATTCAATATTCCCTTTCTTTTGTTGTTCAGTGAAATCATCCCATGTGAAGAGTCAACTCATTTAATTGAAGTTCAATTCGTAACTAAATTGGAAGGATTTAATCATTTGCAATGATGTCTACTTATGATGAGGGAAAAGGTTTATGCTTCTGTCTCCATATGATATGGTAAATATATCCAATGCAAAAAAACATCTACATTTAAATGGTATTAATATTAATTTGCGTATACTTCTGTTAATTCCCATATATGTCCGTTAATTCCCATATATTCCCGTTAATTACCACGGAAAGTTTCCACCTCTGAATATTCCCCAAAATGTGCAACCCTAGCTGGGACACACACACAGCCAACTATTATACCCCAACAATAGGTTAGGACATCCTGCTATTTCTCTCTCACCAGATTTGGGATCCTCCCAGAGCGCCGATATCTTGGCGACGTAGGGCAGGGACTTCTTCCGGGGACCGGAGCGCAGCAGCACTGTGTCTCTGACACGTATTACTTCACTGTCTCTCTGTACTCCTTCATAACACTGCCTCAAAGCCGTCTCATCCTCCCCCTGAGACACACACAAGTACCACAAGCACACCGTCAAAACACGACACACTTATCTTTATTCTCCAGCTACTGGCTACATCAGAAGTTTTCTATCAGAGAAATGGACCCGTACTATCGGGATACTCAACAGCATTTAAGAAATATATTACCTTCAACAGTGTTATCTTGTGATCAAGCCATCAATGTTTTGTGATACTTGGCTTCCTAAGAATGTTACCTAACAATTTAGCAATTAGCAGGTTTGACATTTCAGTGGAAACACTACGACTATCAGCTTTTTGATAAGCGGTTTAGCAAAAAAAGATGTCCCGTATTATCGGAATAACATCCTCAGTTATTGGCCACCTTACTATTTTGCTCAATTACAAGATGTATCCATTTAATTTTGTTCAAAAAAGAGACACCAATCTCATATTCGAAGTGTTTACTAGATAGTTGACTAGTTGCCTTTTGTGGCCCCCCAAAAAATGACTTGCCTGAAATTCGTTAGCTATATTTCAGAGGCAAAAAGTTGGATATTAAATTATGTGTGGTCTGTCGCGGAGTCTAATTTTACAATATACAGCATGTCCGATATAAACTTTTTGAAAACTCTCAAAACCTAACTTACATAAATTGCAATGAAAATCGATGGTCAGCTAGTAAGAAGGGTGTCTTTACCATTATTTTCCAGTCCATTTAAATGTTGAGCTCGAGGTGATTTAATCCTCTAACCGCTAGCGAGTGTCTGAAGTTAGGCAGTCTCCGATGTTGGGGGAAATTTAGCTAGGAAGCTTGAGTTTTTACTCACCAAAGTAACAACTTAGTGTGGTCAAAGACTTAATAACTTAGTTGTAGTCATGATCTTGTAAACTATATCTACAAACAACTTATTTCTGGATATTACATTTACATTTTACATTTAAGTCATTTAGCAGACGCTCTTATCCAGAGCAATTTTTGAGAGCGACTTACAATATTCTCTAAACTACCCACAATGCACAATTTTTCAACGTCATATGGACCTTTGGCAGTGATTACAGCCTTGAGTCTTCTTGGGTATGATGCTACAAGCTTGGCACACCTGTATTTGTAGAGTTTCGCCCATTCTTCTCAGCAGATCCTCTCAAGCGCTGTCAGGATGGATGGGAGCGTCGCTGCACAGCTATTTTCAGGTCTCTCCAGAGATGTTCGATCGTGTTCAAGTCCGGGCTCTGGCTGGGCCACTAAAGGACACTCATAGACTTATTCCGAAGACACTCCTGCATTGTCTTGGCTGTGTGCTTAGGGTTGTTGTCCTGTTGGAAAATGAACCTTCGCCTCAGTCTGAGGTTCTGAGCATTCTGGAGCAGGTTTTCATCAAGGACCTCTCTGTGCTTTGCTCTTTTCATCTTTCCCTCGATCCTGACTAGTCTCCCAGTCCCTGCCGCTGAAAAACATCCCCACAGCATGATGCTGCCATCCCCATGCTTCACCGTAGGAATGGTGCCAGGTTTCCTCCGGACACAACGCTTGGCATTCAGGCCAAAAAGTTCAATATTGGTTTCATCAGACCAAAGAATCTCGTTTCTCATGGTCTGAGAGTCCTTTAGGTGCCTCTTGGCAAACTCCAAGTGGGCTGTCATAAGCCTTTTACTGAGGAGTGGCTTCCGTCTGACCACTCTACAATAAAGGCCTGGTTAGTGGAGTGCTGCAGAGATGGTTGTCCTTCTGGAAGGTTCTCCCATCTCCACAAAGGAACTCTAGAGCTCTGTCACAGTTACCATCGGTTTCACCTACCTGACCAAGGCCCTTCTCCCCCGATTGCTCAGTTGGGCAGGGTGGCTAGCTCTAGGAAGTCTTGGTGGTTCCAAACTTCTTCCATTTAAGAATGATGAAGGCCACTGTGTTCTTGGGGACCTTCAATGGGGACCCCAGATCTGTGCCTAGACACAATCCTGTCTCGGAGCCCTACGGACAATTCCTTCGACCTCATGGCTTGGTTTTTGCTCTGACATTCACTGTCAACTGTGGGACCTTATATAGACAGGTGTGTGCCTTTCCAAATCATGTCCAATAAATGTTTAATACATTATGGGCTATTGTGTGTAGATTGAAGAGGATTTTTTCCCTAATTCATTTTAGAATAAGGCTGTAACGTAACAAAATGTGGAGAAAGAGAAGGCGTCTGAATATTTTCCGAATACACTGTATCTATGAAAAGCTGAGATTCTCACAAACATGTTTTGCTCACAAGCTACACATGAGTCGTTACAAGGTAAGGAGTTTTTCAACATAGAAGATCGAAAATCCCAGGACATGGTGTCTATAATACTCACATAGCTACTGTCACAAATGCCAAACTCCACACAGTTGTCACTGAGTAGTAGGATATTCATTACCCAGTGAGCAAATCATTTATGTACTCACAGCATTCATTTAAAGTCATTTTTTGCTTTTTGCCTTTTCTGTTGTTGTTGTAACCTCTTGTCAATGAAGCTGTCAAATTGTTTTGTGTTATACTTGTAGCCCTGGTTGTCCTGAAAATAGAATGGTAAAACACTTCATTGTGAGGCTAAATATAAGGTCTGGACATGCAGACAAATGAAAGTTAGATAAATGAAATGCTGATTTTTGCTGGGGTCTCTTGGACTGATAGGGTTAACAACAATAAGCCAATTGAAAGCTATGGAATGGTCAGGTTGCCATGGTAGTATGAGGGAAGAAAATGATCAGTATCTCAACACATACACACACAAACTCTTGATCCAACCCACCGCAATGAACACTTCTTTCTCCGTGGGCACTCCTACAGGCAGCCACCCATTGGTGGCCCGTCGGCGGATCACCCTCTTCTGCTTGGTGGGGGACAGGCAGGTTGTCGGGGCTGGCTGTTTCTGCGACAGCCTGGTTCTCCCCATGGACAGATAACCGTTAGGTGGCTTGGTG